>NC_042981.1:33630417-33735417 GCF_901001165.1 Salmo trutta
CCACGCCACTTCTCTCTCTCTCTCTCTCTCTCCCGCCCTCTCTCTCTCTCTCTCCCGCCCTCTCTCTCTCTCTCTCTCCCGCCCTCTCTCTCTCTCTCTCTCCCGCCCTCTCTCTCTCTCTCGCCATCTCGCCCTCTCTCTCGCCCCTCTCTCTCTACTTTCAGAGACTGGACAGCTTGGCTAACCACTACTCTCTGGCTCCCCCTGAGGGTGGCCTGTGGGAGAGCAGTGGAGAAACACTGACCTGTGTGTACATGCCCGACAGCCACGCCATCCAAGTGCCTATGAGACGAGACCATACAGTGGCTGATGTCGTCTCCCTAGCCTGCAAGGTGAGAGTCGCAGAAGGGATTGTTATGATGTTCATGTTCCCAAAACTGAGCCCTGTGAGTGTTAATATTACGGCAGATATAGCTTTGATTTGAACAGAGGCACTTAAGAGAAAAGCTTTTACTTGAGGTTATGCCTTGCTTTCATTAATCCTGCTTTTATTTATTTTTTAAACAACACTCTGTCAATGTAATCATGTTAAAAGCTCCAGTCTGAGTAATTTGACCAACCCACGCTCTACTGCCTTTTGTGACCCACTCATGTATTTATTTATTGTGATGCCCATTGTAGAGCTCTGGCTTGTACAGTAGACTGTTCCAGATGTTTACTGTGTTGTCTCATTGTCTGTGTGTCTCATTGTCTGTGTGTCTCATTGTCTGTCTGTGTGTCTCATTGTCTGTCTGTGTGTCTCATTGTCTGTCTGTGTGTCTCATTGTCTGTCTGTGTGTCTCATTGTCTGTCTGTGTGTCTCATTGTCTGTCTGTGTGTCTCATTGTCTGTCTGTGTGTCTCATTGTCTGTCTGTGTGTCTCATTGTCTGTCTGTGTGTCTCATTGTCTGTCTGTGTGTCTCATTGTCTGTCTGTGTGTCTCATGGTCTGTCTGTGTGTCTCATGGTCTGTCTGGCCGTCTCATTGGCCTTCCATCTCATTGTCCGTCTGTCTCCCGGCCCACACACACTGCACTCTCTGACCTGTGTGTTGGCACTGGTGACACACACTCACCTGCCCTCACTCTGTCTCTCAGGTGTGTGACAGAGTAGATGGCTAGCTAGTTAATTCTCACACCCACACTTCTTGTGCCGGGACGATACCAGGATCGCGATACTTGTTAGTATCATGGCAAGGAGACACAAAGCCGATTTTAACTTCTCTAGGATAACAGCCCTATTGTTGGAAATAAACATTAGGTTATCCGAACGATATCATAACCGCCATCGATAAGACATTACTGTGCAGCCGTATTCATCGACCTGGCCAAGGCTTTCAACTCTGTCAATGACAACATTCTTATTGGCAGACTCAGCAGCCTTGGTTTCTCAAATGACTGCCTCATCTGGTTCACCAACTACTTCTCAGAGTTCAGTGTGTCAAATCGGAGGGCCTGTTGTCCAGACCTCTGGCAGTCTCTATGGGGGTGCCACAGGGTTCAATTCTTGGGCCAACTCTTTTCTCTGTATACATCAATGATGTCGCTCTTGCTGCTGGTGATTCTCTGATCCACCTCTACGCAGACAACACCATTCTGTTTACTTCTGGCCCTTCTTTGGACACTGTGTTAACTAACCTCCAGATGAGCTTCAATGCCATACAACTCTCCTTCCGTGGCCTCCAACTGCTCTTAAATGCAGGTAAAACTAAATGCATGCTCTTCAACCGATCACTGCCCGCACCTGCCCGCCCGTCCAGCATCACTACTCTGGACGGTTCTGACTTAGAATATGTGGACAACTACAAATACCTAGGTGTCTGGTTAGACTGTAAACTCTCCTTCCAGACTCACATCAAACATCTCCAATCCCAAATTAAATCTAGAATCGGCTTCCTATTTCGCAACAAAGCATCCTTCACTCATGCTGCCAAACATACCCTCGTAAAACTGACCATCCTACCGATCCTCGACTTTGGCGATGTCATTTACAAAATAGCCTCCAACACTCTACTCAACAAATTGGATGCAGTCTATCACAGTGCCATCCGTTTTGTCACCAAAGCCCCATATACTACCCACCACTGCGATCTGTACGCTCTCGTTGGCTGGCCCTCGCTTCATACTCGTCGCCAAACCCACTGGCTCCAGGTCATCTACAAGTCACTGCTAGGTAAAGCCCTGTCTTATCTCAGCTCACTAGTCACTATAGCAGCACCCACCCATAGCACGCGCTCCAGCAGGTATATCTCACTGGTCACCCCCAAAGCCAATTCTTCCTTTGGCCGCCTCTCCTTCCAGTTCTCTGCTGCCAATGACTGGAGCGAACTGCAAAAATCTCTGAAGCTGGAGACTCATATCTCCCTCACTAGCTTTAAGCATCAGCTGTCAGAGCAGCTCACAGATCACTGCACCTGTACATAGCTCATCTGTAAATAGCCCATCCAATCTACCTCATCCCCACACTATATTTATTTATTTAGCTTGCTCCTTTGCACCCCAGTATCTCTACTTGCACATTCATCTTCTGCACATCCTACCATTCCAGTGTTTAATTGCTATATTGTAATTACTTTGCCACCATGACCTATTTATTGTCTCGCCTCTCTTATCCTACCTCATTTGCACATGCTATATAGATTTTCCTACTGTATTATTGATAGTATGTTTGTTTACTCCATGTGTAACTCTGTATTGTTGTATGTGTTGCACTGCTTTGCTTTATCTTGGCCAGGTCGCAGTTGTAAATGAGAACTTGTTCTCAACTAGCCTACCTGGTTAAATAAAGGTGAAATAAAACAAAAATCCAGAGTCATATTTGTTTTCCAAGCTATAGCACACAATATTTATACAGCAGGTTTTTAAAGGACCGTGTTTTCATTTTTGCCATATCGCGACACTGGTATTGTCACAGCCCTCCACACAGCACAGACACATGTCCACACACACTTTATTCATTCCACAGGTCACACTTGACGCCACTTCATCTTAATCACCTTGGAGCTGTAGTGAAGACATCCCATGTCACATGATACAACAGCACAGATATAACCAAATGCCTTTTTTGTTTAGACCAGATAGACTAGTTGTGTTTGCTGTGTATTGCCGCGTTCAGGGCGTTTGACAGACAGTTTTTTCCTGTCACAGCTGAGTCAGCTGGACCCTAGCCTGCACTGTCTCAGACTACACAGGTGCTTGGCCCAGAACGTAGAGGTCCGCACCCCTGCACCCAGCGAACTACTACATGACCTGGTGAGAAAACACACTATTCAGCGTAATACTTCCCTGGAAATTGGAAGTCGTGTTTAACATCACTGGTTGACGTGTGGAGTTGTGGTTTCTAAGCTGAGATGTCCCTCTTTTGTGCAGTTGTATGACGAGCTTGAGGTGTTCCTGCTGAATGTATTCACCCTGCACATGACCAGACCTGTCTGCACTGGGGACTTTGGTGAGTGTTTTGTTCTCTAGGAGAGAGGAACCTATAAATAATTGTCTGTATGTGATTATTATGGTTATTGCACCCTACGAACCATCTTTGGCTCCTTCTCTCGTCTCTGTCAGGCTTTGCTGTGACAGGGCACATAGACGGACAGAAAAACAGCCGCATCTTTGTCAGTGAGGTGCTGTCTGATGGACTGGCCTTCAGTGAAGGTATGTTCACTTCACTTTGACTTAAACATGATTCATATTGAAATATTCATACATATCTCGATGATACTGTGTAATTATAGTGTGACCTTATTTCTTGCTGTGTTTGTTTTTGTGTTTGTTCCTCTCCCAGGGCTGAGACCAGATGATGAGATTGTGGTTCTGAACGGTCGAGGTGTGTCCACTCTGGACCTGGGTCTGATCCAGATGTTGTTTTCGGAGCAGACCCTCCAGCTGACCCTCAGACGGGAAGCCCCGTCCACCTCACCCCTGACCTCTGGTCCCTCGACCCCGACCCCACTTCCCAACCAATCACAGCTGCTGCAGGACTTCCTGGACACACACCACCGCGCCAAGTCCACCACAGGTGAGAAGGCCTATACATACATACACACACATGCATACATGCATGCATGCATGCATACAGTTGAAGTCGGAAGTTTACATACACTTAGGTTGGAGTCCTTAACTCATTTTTCAACCACTCCACAAATTTCTTGTTAACAAACTATAGTTTTGGCAGGTCGGTTAGGACATCTACTTATTGCATGACACAAGACATTTTTCCAATAATTGTTTACAGACATATTATTTAACTTATAATTAATTCACTGTATCACAATTCCAGTGGGTCAGAAGTTTACATACACTAAGTTGACTGTGACTTTAGACAGCTTGGAAAATTCCAGAAAATGATATCATGGCTTTAGAAGCTTCTGATAGGCTCATTGACATAATTTGAGTCGATTGTAGGTGTACCTGTGGATGTATTTCAAGGCCTACCTTAAAACTCAGTACCTCTTTGCTTGACATCATGGGAAAATCAAAAGAAATAAGCCAAAACAATTGTATACCTCCACAAGTCTGGTTCATCCTTGGGAGCAATTTACAAATGCTTGAAGGTAACACGTTCATCTGTACAAACAATAGTACGCAAGTATAAACACCATGGGACCACGCAGTCGTCATACCGCTCAGGAAGGAGACGCGTTCTGTCTCCTAGAGATGAATGTACTTTGGTGAAAAAAGTGCAAATCAATCCCAGAACAACAGCAAAGGACCTTGTGAAGATTCTGGAGGAAACAGGTACAAAAGTATCTATATCCACAGTAAAACGAGTCCTATATCGACATAACCTGAAAGGCCGCTCAGCAAGGAAGAAGCCACTGCTCCAAAACCACAATAAAAAAAGCCAGGCTACGGTTTGCAACTGCACACAGGGACAAAGATCGTACTTTTTGGAGAAACTTCACAAAATAGATAGCATCATGAGGGAGGAAAATTATGTAGATATATTGAAGCAACATCTCAAGACGACAGTCAGGAAGTTAAAGCTTGGTCGCAAATGGGTCTTCCAAATGGACAATGACCCCAAGCTTACTTCCAAAGTTGTGACAAAATGGCTTAAGGACAACAAAGTCCAAGGTATTGAAGTGGCCATCACAAAGCCCTGACCTCAATCTTATAGAACATTTGTGGGCAGAACTGAAAATGCGTGTGCGAGCAAGGAGGCCTACAAACCTGACTCAGTTACACCAGCTCTGTCAGGAGGAATGGGTCAAAATTCACCCAACTTATTGTGGGAAGCTTGTGGAAGGCTACCAGAAACATTTGACCCAAGTTAAACAATTTAAAGGCAATGCTACCAAATACTAATTGAGTGTATGTAAACTTCTGACCCACTGGGAATGTGATGAAAGAAGTAAAAGCTGAAATAAATAATTCTCTCTATTATTCTGACATTTCACATTCTTAAAATAAAGTGGTGATCCTAACTGACCTAAGACAGTGAATTTTTACTCGTATTAAATGTCAGGAATTGTGAAAAACTACGTTTAAATGCATTTGGCTAAGGTGTATGTAAACTTCCGACTTCAACTGTGCGTACCCACTCACTAACGCACACACCCAGTACTGTGTCTTTGCCAAAAGGCTGGTATGCATCACTTCACAGGTCTAACAGTTACTATAACCATACAATATGTTGGGAAAATCACTGGCTCAAGGAAATGGCATCAATTGTGTGATGGAGCTCAGCATCAGCTGGTTTACTGTGAAGCTGAGTAGTCACCAACAATCACAGTAGACAGACAGACTGATGATGCATTGATGTTGACCTTGGCTTAGTATTGTATACTGCATCTACTGTTCATTGAGAGCAGTAAACATACAGCAAGTGTTCCTGGCTGTGGCTGGTGAGAGAGAGTCAGGGTCATACTTCCACAGAACTGCTTCTACTTGCCAGCTACTGTGTGGGAGGACGGAGCCTACTGTCAGCATGTGTGGGTGCCACCAACACGTTCTCTGGAAACGGTCTATCGGCAAGCTGTTGCCCTGCCTCGCCTTTCTCCACCAGTGTGATATCATAGTTGAAATGATGCCAGAATATCAGAAAAATGCTGACGGGTTCTGTGGAAAGTGCCATTTGTTTTTGGTATGAAATTACCATACCATGGTTTTATTTCATTTTTTAACTTTTATTTTAGCAGGAAGTCACCATTGAGACCAGTGTCTCTTTTTCACCATAGCCCTCCAGTGGAGGCTGCTGAGGGGAGGACGGCTCATAATAATGGCTGGAATGGAGTCAATGGAATGGTATCAAACACATCACGGATGTGGTTTCCATGTGGTTGATACCACTCCGTTGACTCCATTCCAGACGTTATTAGTAGCCGTCCTCCCCTCCTTTGGAGTTACCTGGATTTCTGCATAAATTAGTCATAACATTTATCTGATCTTCATCTGGGTCACAACAATAGACAAACACAGCCTGCTTAAACTAGTAACACACAAACGATTATATGTTTTTATGTCTTTATTGAACACACCATATAAACATTCACAGTGTAGGGTATAACTGGTTGACCCTCTTTTGGCAGCAATAAACTCAACCAAACGTTTTCTGTAGTTGCGGATCAGACCAGTACAACGGTCAGGAGGAATTTCGGATCATTCATCTTCACAAAACTGTTTCAGTTCAGCGATATTCTTAGGATGTCTGGTGTGAACCGCTCTCGAGGTCATGCCACAGCATTTTAAATCGGGTTGAGGTCAGGAATCTGACTGGACCCCTCCAGAAGGCGTATTTTCTTCTGTTGAAGCCATTCTGTTGTTGATTTACTTCTGTGTTTTGGGTTGTTTTCCTGTTCCATCACCCAACTTCTGTTGAGCTTTAATTAGCAGACAGATGGCCTTACATTCTCCTGCAAAATGTCTTGATAAACTTGGGAATTCATTTTTCTGTCCATGATAGCAAGCTGTCCAGGCCCTGAGGCAGCAAAGCAGCCCCAAACCATGATGCTCCCTCCACCATACTTTACAGTGGGGATGAGGTTTTGATGTTGGTGTGCTGTGCCTTTTTTTCTCCACACATAGTGTTGTGTGTTCCTTCCAAGCAACTCAACTTTAGTTTAATCTGTCCACAGAATATTTTACCAGAAGCGCTGTGAAAATCCAGGTGCTCTTTTGCGAACTTCAGACGTGCAGCAATGTTTTTTTTGGAGAGCAGTGGCATCTTCCATGGTGTCCTCCCATTTACACCATTCTTGTTTGGTGTTTACGTATTGTAGACTCGTCAACAGAGATGTTAGCATGTTCCAGAGATTTCTGTAAGTCTTCAGCTGACACTCTAGGATTCTTCTTAACCTCATTGAGCATTCTGCGCTGTGCTCTTACAATCATCTTTGCAGGACGGCCACTCCAAGGGAGAGTAGCAACAGTGCTGAACTTTCTCCATTTATAGACAATTTGTCTTACCGTGGACTGATGAACATCAAGGCTTTTAGAGATACTTTTGTAACCTTTCCAGCTTTATGCAAGTCAACAATTCTTAATCTTAGGTCTTCTGAGATCTCTTTTGTTTGAGGCATGGTTCACACCAGTTAATGCTTCTTGTGAATAGCAAACTCAAATTTTGTACGTTTTTTTTATAGGTCAAGGCAGTTCTAACCAACATCTCCAATCTCATCTCATTGATTGGACTCCAGGTTAGCTGACTCCTGACTCCAATTAGCTTTTGGAGAAGTCATTAGCCTAGGGGTTCACATACTTTTTCCAACCAACACTGTCAATGTATAAATGATGTATTCAATATAGACAAGAGAAATACAATAATGTGTGTGTTATTAGTTTAAGCAGACTGTCTATTGTTGTGACTAAGATGAAGCTCAGATCACATTTTATGACCAATATATGCAGAAATCCAGGTAATTCCAAAAGGTTCACATACTTTTTCTTGCCACTGTATGTACAGTTTCATAGAACAAAAAAACGAATACAATATAAAACGGGTAAAATACAGCAGGACACATTGCACAGACAAACATAAATATACACAATCAACTAAAAAAACACATTTTAAACATTATTTTAAAAAGAAACAAATCATCAACCATTTAACAAAGGATTTGGTTGACATTTCTCTCATTCGCTCACACACACACAGTCCTCCCTACGTCTGTTCATCTGTGTAGAGATGAGAGCTTAGATTATCTTTTTGTCACTTACACCCTGTGAATGAACCACAGACTTCCTGTTTTGAGAGTCAAATACTTCCTCAAAACCCATCAGCCCTATTGGCCCTTCAGAGTCAAGCGGACCGAAGTGAGCGGCAAAAAGGTGTAGAAGGTTTAGAACATGTATTTTCAGGGGAGAGAGGTAGTGTTGTAATAAGGAGGAGTATTACTGAAGGTCTCTGTATTGAAGGCTTAGTTTCCAGGACTGACACAGTGAGGCAGTGTTCTGGAGTAAAGCCTACCTCCTATGCAGCCAGCTGGGACACTCACAGTTGGATGAGCAGGCTTTGGTCTTTTTTTAAATTGCACATTTCACTTCTCTGGTTGGCGATACTTTCGAAGGTAAGGGTATCATAGTAAATGGTCATGTTTTTGGCCACATATCTATATGTATCACGTCTTTAAAGAAGTGTCTGTTATAGACTGAATAGAATTTTGTGTATTTGCTTTTGCTGATGATGCTTCAGTCTATAGTCTTTCTACACTGATTGGACAAAAAATTAGTAACACCGTCCTAATATTGAGTTGCACCCCCTTTTGCCCTTAGAACAGCCTCAATTCATCGGGTCATGGACTCTACACGGTGTCAAGCGTTCCACAGGGATGCTGGCCCATGTTGACTCCAATGCTTCCCACAATTGTCAAGTTGGCTGGATGTCTTTTGCGTGGTGGACCGTTCTTGATACACACAGGAAACTGTTGAGCGTGAAAAGCCCAGTGGCGTTGCAATTCTTGACACACTCAAACCAGTTCACCTGGCACCTACTACCATACCCTGTTCAGAGGCACTTAAATGTTTTGTCTTGCCCATTCACCCTCTGAATGACACATACACAATCCATGTCTCAATTGTCTCAAGGCTTAAAAATCCTTATTTAACCTGTCTCCTCTTCATCAATACAGATTGAAGTGGATTTAACAAGTGACATCAATAAGGGATCATAGCTGGATTCACCTGGTCAGTGTATGAAATGGGAAGAGTTCCTAATGTTTTGAACACTGTGTAGTTTTGCTCGATAGTGAAATTAGGATGAATTTCCATGCAGCAAGTTAAATATGAGGGATTTTCTCACCATGCTATTTATACAGATGGGGTTTTCATGCAATTATGCTTCATTTATTCTGAGTATGAGAACTTGAAGGTTTCTCTTTCGAGTATTTGGGGTGTTGAGTTCTCACAGTTTGTACTAGAGAAGCCGTTCCCAACCTTTTCCGTTCCGGTGACCACCGAATCACCATCAAAAGCGCTTGCGGACCACCATTTGCGTGGTTGCGGAATTGTTCTACTATAAAATATCTTGCCGTCAGCTAGTTGAAACCCACTGTACTGGAGAGAGTGAAATACAGTCATTTGTCACTACAACATCCTGAACCAAAACCACAGGCAACACTTCACACTGCAGGACTGGTGATGACATGCAGTAAAACTTAACGAAAACTGTGTAGCCACTGGCTTATCACTTAGTTGAAGATAAAGCCATCTTACACAGTGCCACACACACACACACACACACACTAGTGAGAGATGAGATCGAGGCCAGCAACATGAGTGCAGTTTCCTCCTCTACCTCTAGAGGGGGTGCTCTCCCAGTCAGACTAATGAGGGTGATGAGAGGTAAACTGAACCATCCAGGAGTGTGACATCACGCTATACCACTATGGTAGAAGGCAGCACCCCTGGTGTGTGTTGGAAATGTTCTGTGACATGTTATATTGACTTGAGATATGCATGGCAGGGTTACGACAGTCATAACTTGTCATAACCTGAAATAATATGGTTGTAACGCTGTCATGAGCCATATATTTACCTGTTGTGACATACACTGCATGGTTGGTTATGACACCTATATAAGAGGGTTAAAACCAACATTTATTCATGTTTTATCCCTACCAAGCAGTTTCCTCTCGTTTTAGGATGCTTCTTAAGTCCTTTGGTTGTAATGAATTATTTACAGTCATGTTTGTTTCATCATATTTTAATTAACTTATAGGAAATACACTTTATGACACTGTCATAAAGCATTATGACCATCCTGTGTCACTTAGTGCATGTCGGACATCAACGTGTGCGCAATTACAAAAATAATAATTTGAAAAAAATAATAAAATGATATAGCATAAACAAACATAGTGTTGACAAATAGGCTATGGTGTAATGTTTTTGTTGCCATGTGTGGTGGGTTATGACACTCTTGTGTAAGTGTCATAACCAGCCATAAAATAACGCAATATATGTCACAACGGGTCTAAATATGTCATGACAGTGTTATGACCATGTTATGTCAGCTGTTATGACATATTATGACCTAGTTATGACTGTGTCATAACGTGTCGTGATGCTGGGTGTCAAGTAAAGTGTTAACCAAATCTTTATCTCCCGGAATACAATCAAAAGGTCAAGCCCGTTGATTGTGCTCATGTGCTGAGTTGATTTCCCACAAGCCTGTGAGTTTGTTAGAAACAGGGAGGGAGGGGAGATGTCCCTACCAGACCCAGTAACTGTAATCCGATCTGGCACCAGTTAATCCAGTCAGGTGCCTTTTTAACCAGGGGCAGCGTGTGGCTGAGCCCTTTCCCAAAATGGGATTTTCAGGAAAGATACAACAAGAGTATATTATCAACAGCTTTCTCTTAAGACCACGTCCAACAGACAGAGGGAACTGTAGGATTTGTTCCCTCGTCTGACTAAAGAAGACCTCTTCTCTGTGATGTTTATTGTGACGGTTGTTAGGATGCTGCATTCTAACCCGTGGACAACTATGATGGCGTGGTATACTGTTATTAGAGAAGTGTTTCTGTTCTGTGGTCAGTAGATGCTCAACTGTAAACATCACTCCCTCTCAGAGGAACTGGTGTGTGACTGGACTAGCCTCGACGACTGGACTAGCCTCGACGACAACAGCACTTAGCAGTGCTTGTATGAATTGGCCAAGATGGTTAACTAAAAAAAAAAACACTGAACATTGCTTTGTGTCTCTCTCTCCTCAGATGTGTCCTTGGTGCCAGAGGTCCCTGGTGAGTCCCTAGGCTCTGGGCTGGAGAATAGTCTCCAGCACTCCCTCCACAGGGCTGTACAACACAGCAAGGTAAGATTGAATGCTGCGCCGCTGGCACTGCCCACACTGGGATCAATGAGTCGGCATAAACATACTGAGAGGAAGTCGGAGAGCTCTAGAGACAGAGCCGGGGAGACAGAATAATCAAGAGTTTTGAGACCATGAACCAACACACTACAGGCCCCAAGCAATTTTGAAACACAGTTACTAATGTACACACTTTATTAGGTACACCGCCCCGTTCACGAAAATGGTTCACTCCTACAGACAGTGAGTCACGTGGCCGTGGCTTGCGATATAAAGCAGGCAGACGGGCATCAAGGCATTCAGTTACTGTTCGATTGAACGTTAGAATGGGCAAAATGAGTGACCTAAGCGACTGAGTGTGGTATGATCATCGGTGCCAGGTGCGCCAGTTCCACTATCTCAGAAACGGCCGGCGTCCTGGCAGTGTCTAGGGTTTTACAGAGAATGGTGCGACAAACCCAAAAGACATCCAGTCAGCGGCAGTCCTGTGGGTGAAAACAGCTCGTTGATGAAAGAGAATGGCAAGAATCCTCCAAGCTAACAGGTGTGCTAAACGGGCAAGTAACGGCGCAGTACCACAGTGGTGTGCAGAACGGCATCTCGGAACGCACAACTCCTCGGTCCTTGTCACGGATAGGCTATTGCAGCTGTCGGGGTAGGTTCCTTGTCAATCATTGGCTTATTGTTGAAATCAGCAATCAGACCATATCTTCTTTAAGTAAATCAATCAAACCTTTATTAATGCAATTGCAGACAGAAGTTAACAATAGAAACACAACGGGTATGTCTCCGAGTAAGTTCTGCAACCAACCAAAGGTCACAGCTGATTATATACATGCGATCCCTCCCTGGTGGTGTGATCGCCTACGTCAATGTATGTGTGCAGCAATAAGCTGAGGTTACCTTATAAAGTAACCTAGTACAGTAGCTTCTCTGAATTCATTAGCATTGTCCACTGTCACACAAGATCAAAATGTCCAAACCAGACACCCACCTAGCACATTCTTGCAGCAGCTAGGGCTTAACCTCGAAGACTAGCACAGATAGCTTGTGCAAAGTATAGTGGCAGAGTTCAGACACATGGCAACAGTACAATAGTGAGACAAGCATATGAATCTTAAGGTCCCCTTAATCAGTAATGGGGAGGGTCTTTGGGACCCTACCCCCTACACAGCAGACGACCACACCGGGTTCCACTCCTATCAGCTAAAAACAACAAGAAGCTCTTCCAGTGGGCACGCGATCACCAACACTGGACAATTGAGCAGTGGAAAAATCTTGCCTGATCCGACGAATCCCAGTTCCTGTTGTGTCATGCTGATGGCAGAGTCAGGATTTGAAGTAAGCATCACGAGTCCATGGACCCATCCTGTCTGGTGTCAACGGTACATGCTGGTGGCGGTGGTGTAATGGCGTGGGGAATGTTTCCCTGGCACATGTTAGGTCCCTTGGTACCAATTCAGCAACATTTGAACGCCACACCTTGCAGCATCCACGCCCTGAAGAATTCAGGCTGTTCCGGAGGCAAAAGGGTGTCTGACCCGGTACTCGATGGGTGTACCTAATAAAGTATATATGTGTGCCAAATTAGTGTGTGAGCTGTGCATATATAAATGTGTGCTTGACACCCCTCATCAGGGACAGCTGCAGCAGCAGGGCTGAAGACGTCTTGGCACCACTCTTTAAGATCTCTATATAATTACGCTGGCCTCCGTCTACAGACAGCTTATTACTGTCACACTCCGAGAGAGAGGCCCTTTGTCTCAGTCTAACGCCCATACTGTCAACACTCCCTCTGCCTGCTACTAACCTTCACTCTGTCATTGTCTGAGGCCCCAACACCCTAGATCGACACCCAGAATAGCAGGAAGTTTTAATGACAGACTCAGGGTTGGCCATGTTGGGTCCTAGCCCTCAGTAGAAGCAGCAGAGGCATGGTACTGAACCTCAAAGCCTGGCCCTCTGCTAGCTCTGTGGCTCGACCCCCTGGCAGAGAGGGAGAATAGACGTGAGGGCTGCTCTCTCTCTGTAGGTATTAGAATGAGAACAGTAGATTAGTCTTGAGGTTGTTGTTCCTTCCTATCTTGGTAAATAATTGTTGGTAAGCATTTTATAATCAAGCCTACCTTTTTTTGATTTGAAAGAGTTTGTCGTGTGATCACGTTCGGTTTTGGGACTCCGTAGTGACTTGGTCAAGGAGGGGAACTCTAGGTTATCTCTGTAGCGGGGAAAGGCTAGGTGACGGCCAGTGCACCTCAGCTTTCATCACAGCTCCACTTTTCCTACTGTAAGTATGCAAATGGCTGCTGTCCAGTGATGATTCAATTCATGTTTATTTTTGTCCCAGGGAGTTTTTGTTATTGTCTTTTTTTTATTTTTATATGTAAATAATAACTTAAGTCATTAAAGTGTATTTATGCGTCATGTTGGAAAGCTTTCTGCATTATGGTAATAAAACAGATTTAGAGATGGGAAAAGTATCTATGCCAAGCTTTGTTATTGGGCTGCATTAATGAGAGTAGTCATCTGGAGGGCCAGGTTTTAATGATCCTCACTTCAGTGGACTGAAACATAACATTGCAGCTCAGAGGAGAGAGAACGATCTGTATGCTGTTTGATGCTCCTAAAAGTCTCCCTCTCGAGACTGTAAACACTGGCTGGAAAGACTGAATATCTCGGCTGGCCATTTGCCTGCACCCATGTGTCTAGCACTTGTAGACAGCAGGTTGTCAATGTGTTCCCTATGTAATGCCCCAATACACTGTTCCATTATACATTACAGTGATACCATGCCTATATGGTTTAGTGTATAGTATGTCCCAGTGGGCTCTGTTAAGTGTCTGTAATAGCAGGTCTGAGGTCAGTGAAGAGGTGGATTAGAGAAGACGGGCTCCTCGGCTCTGTCTGTTTGCCCAGTGACAAGAATGAGTCCCGCTGCACTGGGATCTGCACTGCAGTACCTCTGGCTGCTGCTGCTGCACCGGACACAGTGTTTGTCTTTGTACCAGCGGAGAGGTACCGGAGGCTGTGTGGGCGGGCGGGTGTGTGTGTGTGTGTGTGTGTGTGTGTGAGGAGGAGTGTTTGTACAATCGCATGCGTGTGTGAACGAGAGACACTGAGACATATAGGTACATGCAGTAAAAGCGAGCACTGTGAGATTTTGTTGTGGCAAATCTGATGGCTGTCAAGAGCGGTTGGAATTTCGCCTCGCTACCAGAGTCAGTTTGTGCAAATCAATCTAGTCAATGGGTAGAAAATCACCTGTGTTTCAGGCAGACTAAGTGCCCACCGCAGCCTGCCAGCCAGCCTGTGACTGAATGGAGATGGATGGGAAGGAAAGACTCATTTCAAACCTCTTGTCACAGCATGTAATCGTCTGCCGCAGAACACTGACTGACTTTGATTAATTGGTCTAGTGGTTTCCAATTTTCTCATATTAAGACGGTGAGCAGCTGCTTTACAAAGCACAGTTAACTCAGTATTTACCCTAGTTCTCTGACGCTACATGAGATTCCCCGTTGCCAAGTTGTTGTTGTTTGGGGACTTGTTGCTAATAATATTGGTCTCTTCCCCCCCCCCCCCCCCCCCCCCCCGGTAGTATGGTACTGTAGGTCCCATGTCCCCCCCCCCTCAGTAGACAGATGGGATGGTGATCTGAGAGGCCAGGAAAGGGGTAGTCTGGCCTGGAGCAGACTGACATCCTGGGCCAGCCCACACAGCAGCAGCACACCTCTACCTGACACAGAATACCACCTACAGTGAGGGGGAAAAAGTATTTGATCCCCTGCTGATTTTGTACGTTTGCTCACTGACAAATTGATTATCAGTCTATAATTTTAATGGTAGGTTTATTTGAACAGTGAGAGACAGAATAACAACAAAAAAATCCAGAAAACGCATGTCGAAAGTGTTATAAATTGATTTGCATTTTAATGAGGGAAATAAGTATTTGACCCCCTCTCAATCAGAAAGATTTCTGGCTCCCAGGTGTCTTTTATACAGGTAACGAGTTGAGATTAGGAGCACACTCTTAAAGGGAGTGCTCCTAATCTATTTGTTACCTGTATAAACGACACCTGTCCACAGAAGCAATCAATCAATCAATCAGATTCCAAACTCCACCATGGCCAAGACCAAAGAGCTCTCCAAGGATGTCAGGGACAAGATTGTAGACCTACACAAGGCTGGAATGGGCTACAAGACCATCGCCAAGCAGCTTGGTGAGAAGGTGACAACAGTTGGTGTGATTATTCGCAAATGGAAGAAACATAAAAGAACTGTCAATCTTCCTCGGCCTGGGGCTCCATGCAAGATCTCACCTCGTGGAGTTGCAATGATCATGAGAACGGTGAGGAATCAGCCCAGAACTACACGGGAGGATCTTGTCAATGATCTCAAGGCAGCTGGGACCATAGTCACCAAGAAAACAATTGGTAACACACTACGTCGTGAAGGACTGAAATCCTGCAGCACCCGCAAGGTCCCCCTGCTCAAGAAAGCACATATACATGCCCGTCTGAAGTTTGCCAATGAACATCTGAATGATTCAGAGGACAACTGTGTTTGCCGTGTTTGGAGGAGGAGGAATGCTGCCTATGACCCCAAGAACACCATCCCCACCGTCAAACATGGAGGTGGAAACCTGCTTTGGGGGTGTTTTTCTGCTAAGGGGACAGGACAACTTCACCGCATCAAAGGGACGATGGACGGGGCCATGTACCGTCAAATCTTGGGTGAGAACCTCATTCCCTCAGCCAGGGCATTGAAAATGGGTCGTGGATGGGTATTCCAACATGACAATGATCCAAAACACACGCCCAAGGCAACAAAAGAGTGGCTCAAGAAGAAGCACATTAAGGTCCTGGAGTGGCCTAGCCAGTCTCCAGACCTTAATCCCATAGAAAATCTGTGGAGGGAGCTGAAGGTTCGAGTTGCCAAACGTCAGCCTCGAAACCTTAATGACTTAAAGAAGATCTGCAAAGAGGAGTGGGACAAAATCCCTCCTGAGATGTGTGCAAACCTGGTGGCCAACTACAAGAAATGTCTGACCTCTGTGATTGCCAACAAGGGTTTTGCCGCCAAGTACTAAGTCATGTTTTGCAGAGGGGTCAAATACTTATTTCCCTCATTTAAAATGCAAATCATTTTATAACATTTTTGACATGCGGTTTTTTTGGATTTTTTGTTGTTGTTATTCTGTCTCTCACTGTTCAAATAAACCTACCATTAAAATTAAAGACGGATCATTTCTTTGTCAGTGGGCAAACGTACAAAATCCTCAGGGGATCAAATACTTTTTTCCCTCACTGTGGATACTTCTGCTACAGCAATGCTGTTTACATCAACACCATGACACAACAAAAACTATTTTTAAACCACATTTACCTGTTGTTGTTGTAGTCATTAATACCAGTTTAATGGTTCTTATTGGACCTTGTGAGGTTGGGGTAGTTTACCAGTACGATTTCATTGGGTACTAGACTACCATGTTTCTTTCATCAAATTGCTCCTTATGGCATGATTTTGCCTCGGACAGTCACCTTATTATTTAGGACGTCGCGTTAGGTTCTAGTGCGTTAGGTTCTAGTGCACAGTCCTCGTGATTAGTTTTACAGCTCCATGAAGGTGTGTAGTCAACCTCCTAACTCCCAACAGGAGCTGTACAACTGTATGAAATGGCTGGCAATGGCATGAAGTTGTTGTGCTACACAAACCATTTGCCAACTGGCTGAGTAGAGTAAGATCCTTAACTTCCTCCAACCCTTAACTAAGAGGGATTTGACAGTGCATAGAGCAGTAACCACATGCCATTTTACATGTATTTTTCCATATAGACACATCCTATGTGTTTTAATCACATTTAGCTCTATTCACTGAGCTTGTGTGATGCTTTAAGCTGTGTGATTCAATCATTTACACACACAAATGACTAGTGGGAGTCCGACCGCAATTGATTTGATCGTGGCTCAGACTTGCTGCGCTGTGTTTAAAAAAAGACAGTGAGTGACTGTGTGACTAGCACCCATTGTCTCTCTCTCCTGCTGCAGCGACCACCACACATCAAGTGTTTATAGCGCTGTGCTTGTTGCTGAAGCTGCGACATAATTACAGCCATTTCTGTTGCACCATTGTTCCTATGTAATATAACCATATACAATTTCAGTAGCACATGTCTTAGAGTGATGGACTGTGCCATCCCTACGGCCTCCACAAGGGATCAGTCCACTCAGACAGGCGCCAATCAGACCGGTGTCTTGTACACCATGATTCGTTTTCTACTGCTCGACTAAAGAAATCTCAGTCAACCAACATCCTATCGACCGACCAAACAATCAACCAGTCGACTGAATGGGGTCAGCCCTAATCCAATTACTTGGTTTGATTCGCCAATGATTTAGTGATTGTGGGATATCCACCAATGGTCCTTACAGGGCAGCGTACTGTAAATGGCAGCTTGTATTTTGGGTGCTATACCCGTTAAGAAATCCCTTGCTCTGTTCTTGGTTCTAGGCGAAGAACGTCTGAAAGGCGTTTTCATCACCTTTTTGAACTGTGTGAATGTGAGAGGTGAGACATGCTCTCCAATTACTGCGTTATTACTACTCTCCAATTACTGCGTTATTACTACTCTCCAATTACTGCGTTATTACTGCTCTCCAATTACTGCGTTATTACTGCTCTCCAATTACTGCGTTATTACTGCTCTCCAATTACTGCGTTATTACTGCTCTCCAATTACTGCGTTATTACTGCTCTCCAATTACTGCGTTATTACTGCTCTCCAATTACTGCGTTATTACTGCTCTCCAATTACTGCGTTATTACTGCTCTCCTCTTTACGGCTTTTGAACCACAACAGCCAGCAAAGACCAATGGACTCTAGAAAGAAAGACCTACAGCCTCGTTAAACTTCTCCCACCTACTTACCTCCTCCTTGGGAAATTCCCACGATCCCAGTCCCTCCTCCAGGACGTGCCTATTGGAGGGGGTGTAGTGGGCGGCGGTAATGATGACTAAGTCTATCAGTCACCATATGGCTGTGACTAGCCTAATAATCTGGGCTTATTGCTGGGAAGTGGCCCCAGCGTCTGGAGCGGCCCCAATGCAGATAGACCGAGGGAGAGGAGGGATAGACCTATCGAGAGAGGCTTAGAGGGCTCGCCGGAGGAGGAGGAGGAGAAGAAGAGGTGCGTTGGAATGGCAGCCCTATACCATGGCTCAGGGACGAGTGGAGGATTGATTGCTGAGAGGAAGAGGGGAGCGGAGGAGAAGGAGGAAGAGGCCAGGCCCTGCGTCTACCTCACCACCCTGATCCAGCTGTTCATCAGGGACCAGTCCCCAGCCCAGGCCCTGTGCTCCATGCTGGCCATGTGCTGGTTTTGGTCCGGTGGCTGTGAGGCCAAGGAGAAGGATCTGTTTCTGGGCTCGGCGCTGCTCACCCTCAGACAGCTGTTTAAAGACAAGCTGGACCTGCTGCTGGACGACATGGCTGGATGTGTGGCCTGTGAGAAACCTACGGTACCCGACCCACGCACTGGACTCCTGGTAACCCAACCCTTTGTAGTTGTTTGACCAGGGTTTATTTTAGTTAGTATGTTTAGGACAGGTCACATAGTGTTAGTAGGTGTCAATGTTTTTATGTGCTGACACCTCCCTGTGTGTCCAACCTGCCTCTACTAATGATTCATTTAAGCAATAAGGCCTGACACGGAACCCAAACCGACTGCCATCGTGGACCATCGTGCGCCATCGTGCATAAATGTATTTTGTCCCCCTACACTAAACGCGATCACGACACGCAGGTTTAAATATCAATACAAACTCTGAACCAATAACATTAATTTGGGGACAGATCGAAAAGCATTCAATATTTATGGCAATTTGGCTAGTTAGCTTGCACTTGCTAGCTAATTTGTCCTATTTAGCTAGCTTGCTGTTGCTAGCTAATTTGTCCTGGGATATAAACATTGAGTTGTTATTTTCCCTGAAATGCACAAGGTCCTCTACTCTGACAATTAATCCACACATAAAACGGCCAACCGAATCGTTTCTTGTCATCTCTCCTCCTTCCAGGCTTTTTCATCTTTCAACTTATATGGTGATCGCATCTACACTTTCATAGTATTACCACGACAACCGGCAACACAGTTTGGTGATACCCACGTGGGTGATTGAAAGACAATGAGATGGCACGTGGGTACCTGCTTCTATAAACCAATGAGGAGATGGGAGAGGCAGGACTTCCAGTGCGATCACTCATTGACGCGCGCGAGCAGTGTGGGTGCAATAATTGAATAACATAGATTTCTACATTTTATTTTGCAACGCTCGCGCACGCGACGCGAACGGTGTAGTCAGGGTATGAGGGGGCGTGGTATATGGCCAATATACCACGGCTTAGGGCTGTTCTTAGCCACAACGCAACGCAGAGTACCTGGATACAGCCCTTAGCCATGGTATATTGGCCATATACCACAAACTCCTGAGGTGCCGTATTGCTATTATTAACTGGTTACCAATGTAATTAGAGCAGTACAAATAAATGTTTTTTGTCATACCTGTGGTATACGGTCTGATATACCACGGCTGTCAGCCAATCAGCATTCAGGGCTCGAACCAACCAGTTTATAATTAAGTATGTTGTATACAGTACATGTAGCAGCTCCCCATGGGAGAAATGGTCAATTCACTGTCATACTGCAGTAGGTCTTGAGGGTGTGCTGCTACAACTGAGTCACTGTCACTCTTCTTACTCTCTAGTGTTATTTATTGTACTCAGTCCACCTGGTTGTCCAGCCTGTCTCTGGAGGGTTGACTTTTGCTTTATATCAGAATCTGTCCTTTCCGTAGCCTGCTAGATGTTCAGTCAGATGTTATCAGGTTTCTGGACCAGTGGTAGGGAGTGTTTGCTATCACCCAGCTACATGTTCTATCCGGGAACCAGGTCATGTGGCTAGGAGGTTTACCCATCACTGACTGCTCCCGCCTGGTTTCATGTCGAGGGAAGTGGTTTGCTGCTATGCTACCTTTCCTCTGTTGTCATTTCATATTGATGTTATCTGGGGGGGGGGGGGTATATAACACCCCTATGGGGACTTATCATGAAACACGCACTCTGAAGAACCGGTGGAATAATAGTTGTTTAGAGTGAAAAATAAAGCGTCCAATGGGAATAGAAGACTGGGGTCCTCCCTCCCTGTTTGATTTATGGGAAACTCTATTTATTGAGCTTTAAAAAGCGGATGGCAACGTTGCACAATAGGCCTAACCTGAGGGATGAATCAGCCTCTGTTAGACCCTTACTGTGGTGTGACAGGACACTCTCATTTGAGCAATGGGCTGAGCCGGCCCGAGGGACGCCCCATATTTTATCCCTGGCTTTACACTTTAGACTTTCCATTTGTGATTGTTTATTTTCTTAAAGAGAAAGTCTTTTGGCGCCGGGAGGATTCTTTTCTTTAATTTGAAAGCGATTCATCTCTTAAAGTAGGCTGAGCACACTGCTTTTAATGACTCTATTTTAATGTCTGGCAGAGATAAGGGAGAATGGACAGTATCCGGCTTCACTCAACTGTTTGACAGCTCTTGTTTGTTTCTAACCTCAATGTATTTGAGTACTATTTGAATAGGATGTCAGTGGAGGCCCGGGGTTGAAGCGGCCCTTTGACCTTGGATTAGGAGACTCTTGGATGTTTTTGGCTGCCACTGGGTGTACGAGGGAGCAGAAGAGGTGTGTGTGTGTGTGAGTTACCTTGCTCGTGGGTGGAAAATACCAGACTGGATAATCGCACTGTTGGCACGTCAAGCAGGAGCGGTAATCTCTACACAAACCGCTCCTTCTGTCATCTCCCATGTCAACACGCCTAGGATTTCACATGAACAATACCCAAATAAATATCAGCCAAATGTTTCCCGTGTTAAATGTTTAGTGACGTTATCCACACACTTTCAGACATTCCGACACACATTTCTGCTGCTGTTCACTTCAAGGGCTGGGGACGTAGTGGAATCTAATGTAATTTGTTGTTTCTATACTGAGACCGTAGTTAGGCTAGTTAATTGTGTTGTTGTGTTGGAATGGTCTGCCCACACAGGCCTAAGCTTCCAGTCCTGGATTGGATTTGGAACAATCAGCTAGTTGTCACTCGGCTTTGTCTGCAAACAGCAGACCCAGCAGCAGGACACCCCTCGGTACGATGTTGTTTACCAGGAAGTATATCTCCTTAACATTAGGCTTGGACTCATGTTTTTGTTGAAAAGCACCCACAATTGTTCATTCGAGGGCCACATCTTTTTCCTTCAGCGTGGCCTGTGTTGTCAGTGTAGATGAATGCCTCTGGCCTGTTGAACAGACACCGCTATTCCTGACCGTGTGATGGTGCAACAGTGAGGCTGGCGCGCCAGAAGAGTCCTCATTGTGTTGCTGCATTGAGAGGCCAGGCCTCAGGCCTGTGGCAGCCTGGCCTGTGCATTATACTCTCTGGAAGCTGACAAGGGTCACGTGGACCAGAGATGGGGTGAGAGAGACAGAAAGAAAGAAAAAGAGAGCGAGGGAGGAATTCCCCTCCGTTCGCACTGTCCGCTCGCTCCGGCCGTCCACTCTGATTGATAGATATGCAGATTGGTGCGGGCAGCAGTTTTTAGTCAAATGCCTACGCTCACAGAACCTCTAGACTCAGGATCAATGGCTAGCTCCCATCAAATGGCCCCTGACCCCTGTAGAGAGAGGTGTTCTGTAGAGTGAGGCTTCTCCTGGTGGAGGAGGGGGAAGACGTGACAGACGGGGGGTTCAGTCACTAATGAGGAAGAGGCGGAGTGTGGGAATACTGAATGTGAGGAGGCAGGGAGAGAGAAAGAGAATCTGATTAGGACTATCAAGTACTGTCCAGTCAAGAACAACTAATTGCCATTTTAGTGGTCAGGTCCAGTCCAGCCGTGATGCCAGCGTCCAGGTCGGGTAGGCTGCATAGGAAAGGCTGTAACCTGGCCTGTAGGACCCAGAGACAGGCCACAGCAGCTTGGAGGCTCCTCTACAGACTACTCTTCATGGTGAGTAGGACAGAAAGGGATTGAGAGTAGAAATGACCATCCAAAGAGGGAAGGACAGCCTTAGTGGGGTTTAGCCTCACTGTCTAGTTGTTCAAGTGTGGCGATGGGTATCAACCTCGGGCTCAACATGTTTTAGGGCTGTAGGTGTTGTGACAGAGAGGTTAAAACTATTCCTTGTGGGGGAGAGGGAGATGTCTGGCTTTACAACGGGGAGAGCAGATGGGCTAATTGGCAGGATTGGATTTAGCTAATTCTTCTTAGAATCCCCACAGGCTTCATGGTTGTTTAATCAGAAGAAAGCAGTCGGTTCCCTATGTTGCGTAAGCGGGCTATAGTATAAGCGCTAAAACTGCGAGAGGAGCCCAGATGTAGCAGGAGCTGTCAAGCGTAACCAGAATACGGAGGGAGAATTGAGACTAGCGCTGTCGGATGTGCTTGTCCATTCTCCGGCTGCTTCCTGCTCCCCCGCTCCTTGACTCCCGAGCGGCCTGTTCTCAGATCTTAATTGATTCGATATTTGGGTTGGCCGTCAGGCGTTCGGCTCAGACTTGGTCAGATTGTTGTGTGGGACAGGGAGACTTCTGAGTCTAACCCCCCCCCCTATAGTCGATCTCCCAGGTCGCCCGTATTGAGTTGCTGAAAGTCATGCTGCGAGAATGGGAGAATCCTTCTGTGTGTGGCTTCAGAAACAAACGTTATCTGTCTGTGTGAGGCTAGTTTGCCTCTGAAGCTGCCGCAGGGTATCTGATTAATATGTCAACAAGATATGTCAGCCATTTTTCCTCCTTGAGTTGGTCTCATAGCCTTTTCAGCTGCGATATGGAGAAGTTTTTGTCTGTGTTAGTGTGTGGGTGAAACATATTCACTACATTCAGTGTGTGTGTGTGTGGATGCCGATGCTTGCCTGCGTCTGTTCTTTTGTGTATCTACAGTATACAGCCTTCAGTGTGTTAACACAGTGGGTCAGCTTAGTCTCTGTAATTATCCTAGCTCACGCGGAGACCCAGACCTGCTGTCTGGGTGGTCGTGTCTAGAGGCCAGCCAAGCCTAGCCTACTCCTAGCCTGAATCCCATTCCCATCAGTGGGGGCCTGAGCCACCAGCCCCCTGCCATAGCCATGCTGCTCTCACAGTGCTGCCTAGTTCTGTCCTCTCTACAGATTAGTATGGAAGCTGCTTTGGCACCCTCCTGAGTAACCATGCTATAATTAAGCAATAAGGCCCAGGGTGTGTGTGTTATATGGCCATTATACCACTGCTAAGAGCTGTTCTCCGCATGACACAACGCTGAGTGCCTGGATACAGCCCTTAGCCGTGGTATATCGGCCAACTACCTCAAACTCCCGAGGTGCTTTATTGCTATTATAAACCGGGTACTAATGTAATTAGAACAGTAAAGACAAATGTTTTGTCATACCCGTGGTATATGGTCTGATATACCACAACTTTCAGCCAATCAGCGTTCAGGGCTCGAACCACCCGGCTTGTAATTACCTGATGCGCTACTGGCTTAGCTTAATAGAGGACTTGATTTGTCCCCTGTCTCTCTGGTATAGGCCACACTGGGTTTTACACGCTATCTGGGTTCTGCTGGGTTGTTTTACTGTGAGGGCTGTTAATCCATTTGGTGTGTGTGTGTGTGTGTGTGTGTGTGTGTGTGTGTGTGTGTGTGTGTGCTGTTGCTGTGCAATATGGATGGTGACAGACAGGCTATTTTCTGAGAATTGCTTGTGTAACGATCAGCGTCTTTCTCACTCAAAACCGCGTTCTCTTGCAGTGTCACACACACACACACAGCGATAGTTCTGAGTAGAGGTTTTGCAAGGCATGTTGGCAGCTCCTCTGCAGTGGAGAGCAGCCTGTGATACTGTAAAGCTACAGGAGCTGATGACAGCACTCTGTGATACTGTAGAGCTACAGGAGCTGATTACAGCACTCTGTGATACTGTAGAGCTACAGGAGCTGATGACAGCACTCTGTGATACTGTAGAGCTACAGGAGCTGATGACAGCACTCTGTGATACTGTAGAGCTACAGGAGCTGATGACAGCACTCTGTGATACTGTGCTGATTGACAGGGATATTGTTTTTTGATTGATGTATTAACAAAAGTCCTTGTGATCCTAATAAGCTTTGTGTCTACATGTTACTGTACTCCTGTGGTCCCTAACAGCTCTGTCTCTCTATCGCTCCCTGCAGAGCGTGGAGACGCTGTACCACACCTTCCAAGAGGGCTCCGGGGGCCTGATGGAGGGCCACAAAGACCCCCCGAACCCAGGGGCCGAGCCCACCCTGCTCAGAACCTGCCCCCGACACATGAGCGCCACCGAGAGGCTCAGCAAGGTCATCCAGGAGCTGGTGGACACAGAGAAGTCCTACGTCAAGGTCATATTTTTTTTTTTGAATTCTTGACGATAATGGCCAATTTCCCAATTCAGTCTATTTAGTTGAGCCAGGATGAAGAGACGGGGCATAGGAAAGCAAAGCCACTGAAGAGTAACAAGACATGATCTATTTCTGTGGTGTCATGGGGAGTAACAAAAGAAGCCGTAGCCTGTTTCATTATGCTCTACAGGACACAGGCTCATCATTCAGAGGCCCTGTACAGCTCAAGTTTCCATCTCACCCCTTTTCTCAGAGCACATGGAAGACCTCCTCTCATGATCTCGTCTGTCTTCATTTGTCAGTCGGCTGATTGTCCTACAACTCTCTTTCTCTCTCTCTCTCTCTCTACCCCCTCTCTCAATTCAATTCAAGGGGCTTTATTGGCATGGGAAACATATGTTAACATTGCCAAAGCAAGTGAAGTAGATAATATACAAAAGTGAAATAAACAATAAAAATGAACAGTAAACATTACACTCACAGAAGTTCCAAAAGAATAAAGACATTACAAATGTCATTATGTGTATATATACAGTGTTGTAACGACATGCAAATGGTTAAAGTACAAAAGGGAAAATAAATAAACATAAATATGGGTTGTATTTACAATGGTGTTTGTTCTTCACTGGTTACCCATTCTGCTCTGCATGCATTATTTGGTGTTTTACGTTGTACACAGAGGATATTTTTGCAGAATCTCAATTTGGTGTTTGTCCCATTTTGTGAATTCTTGGTTGGTGAGCGGACCCCAGACCTCATAACCATAAATGGCAATGGGTTCTATAACTGATTCAAGTATTTTTAGCCAGATCCTAATTGGTATGTTGAATTTTATGTTCCTTTTGATGGCATAGAAGGCCCTTCTTGCATTGTCTCTCAGATCGTTCACAGCTTTGTGGAAGTTACCTGTGGCGCTGATGTTTAGGCCGAGGTATGTATCGTTTTTTGTGTGCTCTAGGGCAACGGTGTCTAGATGGAATTTGTATTTGTGGTCCTGGCGACTGGACCTTTTTTGGAACACCATTATTTATGTCTTACTGAGATTTACTGTCAGGGCCCAGGTCTGGCAGAATCTGTGCAGAAGATCTAGGTGCTGCTGTAGGCCCTCATTGGTTGGTGACAGAAGCACCAGATCATCAGCAAACAGTAGACATTTGACTTCAGATTCTAGTAGGGTGAGGCTGGGTGCTGCAGACTGTTCTAGTGCCCTCGCCAATTCGTTGATATATATGTTGAAGAGGGTGGGGCTTAAGCTTCATCCCTGTTTCACCCCACGGCGGGAAGAAATGTGTGTGTTTTGCCAATTTCAACCGCACACTTGTTGTTTGTGTACATAGATTTTATAATGTCGAATGTTTTCCTGCCAACACCACTTTCCATCAATTTGTATAGTAGACCACCATGCCAATTGAGTCAAAGGCTTTTTTTTAAATCAACAAAGCATGAGAAGACTTTGCCTTTGTTTGGTTTGTTTGTTTGTCAATTAGGGTGTGCAGGGTGAATACGTGGTCTGTTGTATGATCATTTGGTAAAAAGCCAATTTGACATTTGCTCAGTACATTGTTTTCACTGAGGAAATGTACGAGTCTGCTGTTAATGATAATGCAGAGGATTTTCCCAAGGTTGCTGTTGACGCATATCCCACGGTAGTTATTGGGGTCAAATTTGTCTCCACTTTTGTGGATTGGGGTGATCAGTCCTTGGTTCCAAATATTGGGGAAGATGCCAGAGCTAAGGATGATGTTAGAGTTTTAGTATAGCCAATTGGAATTTGTTGTCTGTATATTTTATAATTTCATTGAGGACACCATCAACACCACAGGCCTTTTTGGATTGGGAGGGTTTTTATTTTGTCCTGTAGTTCATTCAAGGTAATTGGAGAATCCAGTGGGTTCCGGGTAGCCTTTAATAGTTGATTTGCATATTTGTATTTGATCATGTATATGTTTTTGCTGTTTGTTCTTTGTTATAGAGCCAAAAAGATTAGAGAAGTGGTTTACCCAGATCGCCATTTTGGATAGATAATTCTTAATGTTTGTTTAGTGTTTTCCAATTTTCCCAGAAGTGGTTGGCTCTTTCTCTCTACCCCCTCTCTCTCCCTCTCTACCCTATAGCTCGTGTCTCTACCCTTTTCAATAACATTTCAATTAAATTCAAAGGGCTTTATTGGCATAGGAAACATATGTTTACATTGCCAAAGCAAGTGAAATAGGAAATAACCAAGGGAATTGAACAATCAAAAATGAACATTACACTCACTATTTCTTTTTAAGAATATAGACATTTCAAATGTTATATTATTTGAACAGTGTTGTAACAATGTGAAAATAGTTGAAGTATTAAAAGGAAAGTAAATAAACAGATAAATATAGGTTGTATTTACGTGCAATAGTGTTTGTGCTCCGCTGGTTGTCCTTCTTGTGGCAACAGGTCACAAATCTTGCTGCTGTGGTGGCACACTGTGGTACTTCACTTCAAATATATGGGAGTTTATAAAGATTGGATTTGTTTTCAAATTCTTTGGGGGTCTGTGTAATCTAAGGGAAATATCTGTCTCTGGTCATATATTTGGTAATGATGTTAGGAAGTGCAGCTCGGTTTTGTGGGCAGTGTGCACATAGGTAGACCTGGCTCTCGAAGACGGGCCATTCACAATAGCAAGGCTATGCTCACTGAGTCTGTACATTGTCAAAGCTTTTCCTTCATTTTGCGTCAGTCACAGTGGTCAGGAATTCTTTCACTGTGTACTCTCTGTTTAGGGCCAAATAGCATTCTATTATAGTTATTATATTCATAGTTTGCTCAGTTCTTTTGTTAATTCTTTCCAATGTGTCAAGTAATATCATTTTTGTTTTCTCATGATCTCTCTACCCTCTCTCTCTACCCTCTCTCTCTCTACCCTCTCCCTCTCTCTCTCTACCCTCTCTCTCTACCCTCTCCCTCTCTCTCTCTACCCTCTCTCTCTCTCTCTCTACCCTCTCTCTCTACCCTCTCTCTCTACCCTCTCTCTCTACCCTCTCCCTCTCTCTCTCTACCCTCTCCCTCTCTCTCTCTACCCTCTCTCTCTACCCTCTCTCTCTACCCTCTCTCTCTACCCTCTCTCTCTGCCCTCTCTCTCTCTCTGCCCTCTCTCTCTCTGCCCTCTCTCTCTCTGCCCTCTCTCTCTCTGCGCTCTCTCTACCCTCTCTCTCTGCGCTCTCTCTCTCTCTACCCTCCTCTCTCTCTACCCTCTCTCTGCGCTCTCTCTACCCTCTCTCTGCGCTCTCTCTACCCTCTCTCTGCGCTCTCTCTACCCTCTCTCTGCGCTCTCTCTCTCTCTACCCTCTCTACCCTCTCTCTCTGCCCTCTCTCTCTCTGCCCTCTCTCTCTCTGCGCTCTCTTTCTCTGCGCTCTCTCTCTACCCTCTCTCTCTACCCTCTCTCCTCTCCTCTCTACCCTCTCTTCTCTACCCTCTCTCCTTCTCTCCTCTCTTCTCTACCCTCTCTTCTCTACCCTCTCTTCTCTACCCTCTCTTCTCTACCCTCTCTTCTCTACCCTCTCTTCTCTACCCTCTCTTCTCTACCCTCTCTTCTCTACCCTCTCTTCTCTACCCTCTCTTCTCTACCCTCTCTCCTCTACCCTCTCTCCTCTACCCTCTCTCCTCTACCCTCTCTTCTCTACCCTCTCTTCTCTACCCTCTCTTCTCTACCGCTCTCTACCGCTCTGGGCGGTGGGTGGGGGATTTGTAGGAGGGAGGGAATGCCTTGCCAACGTCCTCTGCTGCGGCTGAAACCATCTGTCTGTGATGTGCTGCGTTGGCTGGGCGGCGGAGGCCGTAAATCAGCCTAATGAGTATATCTCCAGTGACGTCCTGATGGGCCGCAGCCCCATTAAAACACAGGGAGGGAGAAAGATGACCGAGTAGTTTTGGGCGGTTGGATACTGATGCCACCCTATGATGCACTGGTGCTGTACTGTATACTGTATACTGTACTGTATGTGTCATGGGAGTGGCATTGGTGTTGTCGGATTCACTAACCCACCTCCTTGTCTTTCCTTCCTACAGGACCTGAGTTGCCTCTTTGAGATATACCTGAAGCCCTTGCAGAATGAGACCTTCCTCACTCTGGATGAGGTATTTAAAAATGTATTTAACCTTTATTTAACTAGGCAAGTCAGTTAGGAACAAATTCTTATTTACAATGATGGCCTGCCCCGGCCAAACCCTCCCCTAAGCCTGACGACGCTGGGCCAATTAAGCGCCGCCTTATGGGACTCCCGATCAGGGCCGGATGTGATACAGCCCGGGATCGAACCAGGGTCTGTAGTGATGCCTCTAGCACTGCAATGCAGTGCCTTAGACTGCTGCGCCACTCGGGAGTAAAGGACCTCTGGACGAGGTAGAGGAGGGAGGGGGTTGGTGGAGGGGAGGACTGGGGAGGTAATAGAGATGGATCATTTTATGAGGTTGGTTCATGATGAAGATGGATAGTTTATTAGATTGGGGTGGTGGTGATGTTAAATTACTAGTAATGAACTCTCACAACCTTCTTATTTAGTCCCTTTCTGACATAGGCCCACATATTAGAAAGCGTGCGTAGGATTCTCTTTATATTGCCAATTGCATTGTTGTCTTCATTGTTCGATACACAATTGACTCTTCTCTCAGGTCGGGATTAGTCCTTGTGTGACTGTCCCTCCCTGTGAGCCCACAAGGCTATGGCTGGAGAATGCTGATGACCTCAGTGTGTAGCTTAAGTCCCAATTAGCTAGGGACATTGATGTAAACTGAGCCTAACCTCAGTCTCAGGACGACGCTCTCGCAGGAAGAGGTCCATCGATACACACTGAGGAGCGGGGCTGATTATACCCCCGTTAATGGACACTCTGACGTGTCTAGGTACACAGCGGAGGGGAGAGCCAGACACTCTGAATCTCTTTTAATGAAGGTGTGGGAGAGCCAGGGAGTGGGAGATTGTATTAGAGATGGAAGGAAAGAGAGGCTGTTCCTAAGTGCCTCTCACACGTGAGACATTTGAGGTGGTGGTGAACGAGTGACTGCCTGGTGTTAGGTCTTTGACCAGGGTCCTGTCTCTCCTTTCCTTCAGATGGATAGTCTGTTTGGCAGCCTGCCAGAGATGCTGGACTTCCAGAGGGTGTTCCTGCAGACGCTGGAGGAGAGGATTGCCTCTTCACCTGACTTCCGAACGCTGGAGACCCCTGAGCAGTTTAAGGTACGGTAGCTTGGAGCACACACACACACACACACACACACACACGTGCCCCTTATGTTACGGCTGCCTCTGCCAAACATCTCTTGCAGTATACACACTTGCCATGAAACCGCATACTCACAGGCTTATTAACCAGTTAGCTATGATGTTCTGTCACACCTTGGGATATTCATTATTGAAGAGATGTCACAGGTTCACGCGTGGTTGAGTTACTGCATCGACAAGGCAACGTGTGTGTGGCCTATTGATTTTTGCGATGTTGACTTGGAGAATTGTATCTCCAAGTCAAAGAGCACTGTTACTCAGGGGTTAGAGGGGGCGGGGCCTGGGGGATTTCAAACACTGTCCCATGGGAGGGAGGTGAGCGTGGTCAGGTCACGACTTCAAACGTTCTCTCCCATCCCTCTCTCCTTCGCACACTCTCCCTCCGTCTCTCTTTCTCACGCTCTCTCTTGGCTCTCTCTGTGTCTCTCTCTCTGTCTCTCTCTGTCTGTGATTCCAGAAGCTTCTCTTCTCCCTGGGTGGATCCTTCCTGTACTACGCAGATCACTTCAAGCTCTACAGCGGTTTCTGTGCCAACCACATCAAGGTCCAGAAAGTCCTGGAGAGAGGTACGGGTCTCCCCTCTACTCTATGCTGCCCAATCCCCCCCCCCCCCCTCTCCCACTGTGAAAGTGCCTAAGTCTCCCCCATTGTGCTGCACTGCACAGCTAAAGCTGGTCTATAATGAGAGAGAGACTATTAAACGCTGACGGGGACTGCTAGTAATTTTGAGCGGCCCTGTATATATGATTGAATATAAACGTTGAACTGAATTTATTTCTATGACGTTGGCCTCCTCCATTTTGGGCACACTGCCCAGCGCAGAATGAATTAAACAGAGTGGGAAAATTGCACCCCTGTGCCTCTTAAATTCCTCCCATTACAAGATTCTGTGCGGCATTCCTTGAAGCAGGTACCGAAATTGAGTTTTAATGGCGCAGGAAGAATCTGGCAAGTGGTTTGGCCTTTTCCACAACAGTCTCTGATGAATCAGAATTAACTGGAGTAGGAAACAGCAGAGTAAACATGATAAATCACTACAGCACTACTGTTACAGGGGCGCAGTGCATTAGAGCAGAACTCTGCAGCACAGTATAGTACAGCACAGGCCAGCAGTACACAGCACAGCCTAGCACAGTGGAACCCAGCACGGCTGAATGCGGGCATTCACAGAGAATCTGTGGGTGTCTGTCAGCGGTTCTAGTAATTACGCGTTCTCGTTCTCGCTGCACACACACTTTGCGTTCACACAGTAATTGGCAGGCAATTAACGAGTAAAGTGTTAATGCAGCTGTCTGTCTGTGGCTCAGAGTGCCGTAATGAGTACTCTAATGGCCTCTCAATCCTTCCACACATGGTGAGACGAACAGATAGGTGGCGAGGAATGTCGACACCCGACCTCCAGGAAATCTTTCAGTGTGTTACGGTGCTAGACCACACAGCACCCAATATTAGCATCTCTCCACTCCATACACTGGGAATGGAAATCACTGCAGGGATTCTTTTGAAACGGTGTGTTTTGAATGGTAGTGTTTTGAGTGGAGTGGTAGTCTCATGTCAGTATCTACAGTTAATTCGAAAAGTATTCAGACCCCTCGACTTTTTCCACATTTTGTTACGTTACAGCCGTATTCTAATATAGATTAAATCTTCTTTCCCCCCCCCCTCATCAATCTACACACAATACTCCATAATGACAAAGCAAAAACAGGTTTTTAGAAATGTTTGCAAATGCATTAAAAATAATAAACTGAAATATCACGTGCATAAGTATTCAGACCCTTTACTCAGTACTTTGTTGAAGCACCTTTGGCAGCGATTACAGCCTCGAGTCTTCTTGGGTATGACTCTACAAGCTTGGCACACCTGTATTTGGGGAGTTTCTCCAATTGTTCTCTGAAGATCCTGTCAAGCTCTGTCAGGTTGGATGGGGAGCGACGCTACTCAGCTATTTTCAGGTCTCTCCAGAGATGTTCGGTGGGGTTCAAGTCCGGGCTCTGGCTGGGCCACTGAAAGAAATTCAGAGACTTGTCCTGAAGCCACTCCTTCGTTGTCTTGGCTGCATGCAAAGGTCGTTGTCCTGTTGTAAGGTGAACTGTCGCCCTGCTCTGAAACTGGTTTTCATCAAGGATCTCTCTGTACTTTGCTCTGTTCATCGATCCTGAATTGTCTCCCAGTCCCTGCCGCTGAAAAACATCCCCACAGCATGCTTCACTGTAGGGATGGTGCCAGGTTTCCTCCAGACGTGAAGCTTGGCATTCAGGCCATAGAGTTCAATCTTGGTTTCATCAGACCAGAGAATCTTGTTTCTCATGGTCTGAGAGTCCTTTAGGTGCCTTTTGGCAAACTCCAAGTGGGCTGTCGTGTGCCTTTTACTGAGGAGTGGCTTCCGTCTGGCCACTCTACCATAAAGGCCTGATTGGTGGAGTGCTGCAGAGATGGTTGTCCTTCTGGAAGGTTCTCCCATCTCCACAGAGGAACTCTGGAGCTCTGTCAGAGTGACCATCTGGTTCTTGGTCACCTCCCTGACCAAGGCCCTTCTCCCCCGATTGCTCAGTTTGGACAGGCAGCCAGCTCAAGGAATAGTCTTGGTGGTTCCAAACTTCTTGCATTTAAGAATGGAGGCCACCGTGTTCTTGGGGACCTTAAATGCTGCAGACATTTTTTGGTATCCTTCCCCAGACCTGTCTCGGCACAATCCTGTCTCAGAGCTCTACAGACAATTCCTTTGACCTCATAGCTTGGTTTTTGCTCTGACATGCACTGTCAACTGTGGGACCTTATATAGACAGGTGTTTGCCTTTCCAAATCATGTCCAATCAATTTAATTTACCCCAGGTGGACTCCAAGTTGTAGAAACATCTCAAGGATAATCAATGGAAACAGGATGCACCTGAGCTCAATTTCGAGTCTCATCGCAAAGGGTCTGAATACTCATGTAAGTAAGGTATCTCTGTTTTATTTTTAATACATTTGCTAACATTTCTAAAAACCTGTTGCTTTGTCATTATGGGGTATTGTGTGTAGATTGATGAAGAAGAAAAATATTTAATCAATTTTAGAATAAGGCTCTAACGTAACAAAATGTGGGAAAAGTCAAAGGGGTCTGAATACTTTCTGAATGCACTTGTACATACCTGCAGTGTTGCCATTTTACTGCAGTGGTCATGCTAGGGTGAGGAGTAGCGTATACTGCTCCCCCGTGGACAAGTTTTATTGCACCAAGATACCGTGGTAGGTCTAACACTAGCACCACCAAGCACAGTCCTCAAAGCTTGCTGCAGTATGAGCGATGTGATTGAAAGTACTGACATGTACAGGGCTTGGTAAAGTAAGTCTGTTTGTCTGTTGTCTACAGCGAAGACTGACCTGGCCTTTAAGGAGTTTCTGGATGCGAGGAACCCAACGAAGCAGCACTCGTCCACCCTGGAGTCCTACCTGATCAAGCCAGTCCAGAGAGTGTTGAAGTACCCTCTACTGCTCCGAGAGCTAGTGTCCCTTACTGACACAGACAGCGAGGAGCACTACCACCTCACAGGTACATTGACGATATATATATACACACACACACACACACACACACACACACACACACACACACACTAACCCTTCCCTCTGCTCTCCTGTATCCCCAGAGGCCCTGAAGGCCATGGAGAAGGTGGCCAGCCACATCAATGAGATGCAGAAGATCTATGAGGACTATGGGTCTGTGTTTGACCAGCTGGTGGCAGAGCAGAGTGGCCCTGAGAAGGAGGTAGCTATACTGTACCCTGCTGCTCTCCCCTCTGCCTCTGTTACAGCAGCTTTCATCACACTCACTCATATCTTTCATCTGGACACGTATTTAGGCTAAAACCAGCACAGCCTACGTTTGCTGCATAACCGTCAAGGTCAATTCAGTCTATTCAAGGGATCTTGGTGATATGTCTCTTACAGAAACTGGTTGGAAATGGCTAAGTTCCCCTGTATGTACTTCCTCCTATAGATACTCAACATACACCCCACATAGATAGCACATGGTTGTGGTAGCTGAAGCCCCATTCCCTGTACAGATACAGTACTTAGTACGTCCCTCACACACTGTGGCCAATGGCCCTTCCTTCTCTCTCCCAGGTCACAGAGCTTTCCATGGGAGAATTCCTCATGCATTCCTCTGTCGTCTGGCTCAACCCCCATCTCTCGCTGGGCCGCATGAGAAAGGACCCCGACCTGACCGTGTTTGGTGAGTTGGAGAGACACTGTACTGCTACTGCAGCATTATGGGAAAGAGATTGCCTGGCCCCTGCCAGAGCCAGAGGCGGTTGGCAGTCTGACTGCCTGGACTCCTATCAAATTCCATTTGAAATGCTGAGTCCACTGGCTTTAGACGAACGCATGTAAACACAACACACATTTAATGACTATCTATTAGATAAATGTATTGTATATCCACCTGAATATTAATGGTACTGTTTAGTGTTACACCAGTATGATTTGGGGCTTTATGGATCTAGTGCCAATATGTTGTAAACTCAGATCGTTTCTGAGGGGATGGATTCCCTGTGTACATTCCCAAAGTTGTGTTCACACTCAGTGTTCATGTCGTTTCTCTTCAGTGTTCAAGAAGGCGGTGATACTTGTCTATAGGGAGAGCAACAAGCTCAAGAAGAAGATGGTGAGTCCTCTCTCTCTATCGCTTTCATTGACTTTTATACAAGGGTGAAGGTTAGCCGGTATGGTCCGGTATGGCACCCCGGCAAAATAAATACTGGGGGTACGCCGTACCGGTAAAACATCACCCTATCATAATTAATACATGTCCCAAAAAAACTATAGGCCATTACACTATTATTTAACATTGCTGCATGTCAGCCGCATGGAAAAGGATCGAATTGACTTGAAACTGGGTTGTATACGCTCCAAATTGATTTGTGGTTTGACCAGAATACTTACATTTTGTAAAGGCAGAGATGAGTGGCTCGACACCGAGGTGCACGTGGACGCAATTCAGGCTCCAAGTGTAGGCCTAATGGCAATCGTATAATGTCATTACAATACATGTAGGTGTTTTATAACAGAGGTCTCTTTCCATTCATCAAATGGCAGGTGCACAGTGTTGGGGTTGGATACTGGGAATATTTTCTGAGCGGATGAGCGTTCGCGGGTAGCCTACGGAAGCCCCTTTTTTGAAGTGATTGTTTGACAATCGGATGAAAACTTCATGACTGGTTGTGTTTCTGCCACATTAAAAGGCATAGGCGGCGTGTCCATAAAGTTTTCCCTAAAGTAAATTGAATTACATTTCCAAAATTATAATGCCAAATTAGCTTAGGCCTAATCCTGTGTCCTATCTATACAGAAATAAAAATAACCATTCAAAATAGGCTACTTCATCAGAAAGCATGACTGGGCCACAGAGGATCGTTAGCTTAAAAAAAATTGCATAGCCTACAGTTAAAAGGGCCCGCATTTTGGGGAGCGTGCGCTGCAAATACCAAATAAATGATTGTTGATTTGTGACTGTCAGTGAAAAGCAGAGAGACCCAGCCAGGCATATTGCAATATTTGAAAATACAATCACGGAAAAACTGTTTGGAAAGCTAATGGCTGTTGCTGTAGAGATGACAATGAAAAAAAACTCCGGTCTGTCTTTTAGTTATCAAAACTCTCAACTTAATTGAGCAAACAGTAGCCTGTCTTATTGGCACCAGCGGAAAACATCAGCCATATCCCGGTGGGTGTGCATATTCACCGTCTATCATTGGGTCAGTGCCAACATTTTTTTGCTTTATCTGTTTTTTGAAACCAGGTTTTCTGTTCATTTGAGCAATATGAGATTGAATGGAGTTCCATGCAATAATGGCTCTATATAATACTGTACGCTTTCTTGAATTTGTTCTGGATTTGGGGACTGTGAAAAGACCCCTGGTGGCATGTCTGGTGGGGTAAGTGTGTGTGTCAGAGCTGTGTGTAAATTGACTATGCAAACAATTTGGAATTTTCAACACATTAATGTTTCTTATAAAATAAGTGATGCAGTCAGTCTCTCAACTCTTAGCCAAGAGAGACTGGTATGCATAGTATTTATATCAGCCCTCTGATTACAGTTAAGAGCAAAACGTGCTGCTCTGTTCTGGGCCAGTTGCAGCTTAACTAGGTCTTTCCTTGCAGCACTGGACCACACGACTGGACAATAATCAAGATTAGACAAAACTAGAGCCTGCAGAACTTGCTTTTTGGAGTGTGGTGTCAAAAAAGCAGAGCATCTCTTTATTACGGACAGACCTCTCTCCACCTTTACAACCATTGAATCTATATGTTTTGACCATGACAGTTTACAATCTAAAGTAACGCCAAGTAATTTAGTCTCCTCAACTTGTTCAACAGCCACACCATTCATTACCAGATTCAGCTGAGGTCTAGAACTTAAGGAATTATTTGTACCAAATACAATGCTCTTAGTTTTAGAGATGTTCAGGACCAGTTTATTACTGGCCACCCATTCCAAAACAGACTACAACTCTTTAAGGGTTTCAGTGACTACATTAGCTGTGGTCGCTGATGTGTATATGGTTTGAATCATCAGCATACATGGACACACATGCTTTGTTTAATGCATGTCATTGGTAAAAATAGAAAAGAGTAGAGGGCCTAGAGAGCTGCCCTGCGGATCACCATACTTTACATGTTTGACATTAGAGAAGCTTCCATTAAAGAAAACCCTTTGAGTTCTATTAGATAGATGGCTCTGAATCCACGATATGGCAGAGGTGAAAAGCCATAACATAGAAGTTTTTTCAACAACAGGTTATGGTCAATAATATCAAAGGCTGCACTGAAATCGAACAGTACAGCTCCCACAATCTTGTTATCAATTTCTTTCAAACAATCAGTCATTTGTGTCAGTGCAGTACATGTTGAGTGCCCTTCTCTATAAGCATGCTGAAAGTCTGTTGTTAATTTGTTTACAGAGAAATAGCATTGTATTTGGTAAAACACATTTTTTCCCAACAGTTTGCTAAGAGCTGGCAGCAAGCTTATAGGTCTGCTGTTAGAACCAGTAAAGGCCGCTTTCCCGTTCTTGGGTAGCATAATTACTTTAGCTTCCCTCCAGACCTTCCTCTAGGTTCAGATAAAAAATATGACAGATAGGAGTGGCTATAGTCAGCTACCATCCTCAGTTGCTTTCCATCTAAGTTGTCAATGCCAGGAGGTTTGTCATTATTGATCGATAACAATACATTTTCCACCTCTCCCACACTAACTTTACAAAATTCTAACTTGCAATGCTTTTCTTTCATTTTTTTAATTTTTATGCATGAATACAATTGCTCACTGTTCGTTGTTGGCATTTCCTGCCTAAGTTTGCCCACTTTGCCAATGAAATAATCATTAAAATAATTGCTAACATCAAATGGTTTTGTGACGAATAAGCCATCTGATTCGATGAAAGATGGAGTTGAATTTGTCTTTCTGACCATAATTTAATTTAAAGTACAAAGTTTTTTTCCCATCATTCTTTATATCATTGATCTTGGCTTCATAGTACAGTTTCTTCTTTTTGTTGAGTTTAGTCACATAATCTTTCAATTTGCAGTAAGTAAGCCAGTCAGATGTGCAGACTTATTAGCCACTCCTTTTGCCCCATCTCTTTCAACCATACAATTGTTCAATTCCTCATCAATCCATGGAGCCTTAACAGTTCTAACAGTCCAGTTTCTCAACAGGTGCATGTTTATCAATAATTGGAAGAAGCAATTTCATAAATTCATCAAATGCAGTGTCTGGATGCTCCTCAATAATCACATCAGACCAACAAATATTTTTAACATCATCCACATGAGTCACAGCAAAATCTTTTGTATGGTCTCTTCTACACCATTTTAGGCCCAGCTGTTGGAACTTTGGCTTTCCTGGATATAGCCACTATATTGTGATCACTGCATCCAATGGGTACAGATACAGCTTCAGAACAAAGTGCTACAGTATTAGTAAAAATGTGATCGATGATCTTGTTCCTGTAGTGTTTGTGAACACTATGGTAGTTTGATTAATAACCTGAACCAGATTACAGACACTGGTTACAGTAAGAAGCTTTCTCTTGAGCGGACAGCTTGATGAAAACCAGTCAATATTCAGGTCCCCAAGAAAGTAGACCTCTCTGTTTAAATCACATACAGTTGAAGTCGTAAGTTTACATACACTTAGGTTGGAGTCATTAAAACTCGTTTTTCAACCACTCCACAAATTTCTTGTTAACAAACTATAGCTTTGGCAAGTCGGTTAGGACATCTACTTTGTGCATGTCACAAGTAATTTTTCCAGCAATTGTTTACAGACAGATTATTTCACTTATAATTCACTGTATCACAATTCCAGTGGGTCAGAAGTTTAGATACACTAAGTTGACTGTGCCTTTAAACAGCTTGGAAGATTGCAGAAAATGATGTCATGGCTTTAGAAGCTTCTGATAGGCTAATTGACATAATTTGTGTCAATTGGAGGTGTACCTGTGGATGTATTTCAAGGCCTACCTTCAAACTCAGTGCCTCTTTGCTTGACATCATGGGAAAATCTAAAGAAATAAGCCAAGAACTCAGAATAAAAAATTGTAGACCTCCACAAGTCTGGTTCATCCTTGGGAGCAATTTCCAAACGCCTGAAGGTACCACGTTCATCTGTACAAGCAATAGTACGCAAGTATAAACACCATGGGACCACGCAGCTGTCACACTGCTCAGGGAGGAGACGTGTTCTGTCTCCTAGAGATGAATGTACTTTGGTGCAAAAAGTGCAAATCAATCTCAGAACAACAGCAAAGGACCTTGTGAAGATGCTGGAGGAAACAGGTACAAATGTATCTATATCCACAGTAAAACGAGTCCTATATCGACATTACCTGAAAGGCCGCCCAGCAAGGAAGAAGCCACTGTTCCAAAACCGCCATTAAAAAGCCAGACTACAGTTTGGGGACAAAGATCATACTTTTTGGAGAAATGTCCTCTGGTCTGATGAAACAGAAATAGAACTGTTTGGCCATAATGACCATCGTTATGTTTGGAGGGAAAAGGGGGAGGCTTGCAAGCCAAAGAACACCATCCCAACCGTGTAGCACGGGGGTGGCAGCATCATGTTGTGGGGGTGCTTTGCTGCAGGAGGGACTGGTGCACTTCACAAAATAGATGGCATCATGAGGGTGGAAAATTATGTGGATATATTGAAGCAACATCTCAAGACATCAGTCAGGAAGTTAAATCTTGGTCGCAAATGAATTTTCCAAATGGACAATGACCCCAATAATACTTACAAAGTTGTGGCAAAATGGCTTAAGGACAACAAAGTCAAGGTATTGGAGTGGCCATCACAAAGCCCTGACCTCAATCCTATAGAACATTTGTGGGCAGAACTGAAAAAGTGTGTGCGAGCAAGGAGGCCTACAAACCTGACTCAGTTACTCCAGCTCTGTCAGGAGGAATGGGCCAAAATTCACCCAACTTATTGTGGGAAGCTTGTGGAAGGCTACCTGAAACGTTTTACCCAAGGCTACCTGAAACGTTTTACCCAAGGCAATACTAATTGAGTGTCTGTAAACTTCTGACCCACTGGGAATGTGATGAAAGAAGTAAAAGCTGAAATAAATCATTCTCTCTACTATTATTATTTCACATTCTTAAAATAAAGTGGTGATCCTAACTGACCTAAGACAGGGAATTTTTACTAGGATTAAATGTCAGGAATTGTGAAAAACTGAGTTTAAATGTATTTGATAAAGGTGTATGTAAACCTCCGACTTCAACTGTACACTATCAAGCATTTCACACATATTATTTAGATACTGACTGTTAGCACTTGGTGACCTATAGCAGCACCCCAAAAGAAAAGGCTTTAGATGTGCCAAGTGAACCTGCAACCACAACACTTCAATAACACTTGACATAAGATTTTCTCTTAGCATTATATATACTGCTCCAAAAAATAAAGGGAACACTTAAACAACACAATGTAACTCCAAGTCAATCACACTTCTGTGAAATCAAACTGTCCACTTAGGAAGCAACACTGATTGACAATACATTTCACATGCTGTTGTGCAAATGGAATAGACAACAGGTGGAAATTATAGGCAATTAGCAAGACACCCCCAATAAAGGAGTGGTTCTGCAGGTGGTAACCACAGACCACTTCTCAGTTCCTATGCTTCCTGGCTGATGATTTGGTCACTTTTGAATGCTGGCGGTGCTTTCACTCTAGTGGTAGCATGAGACGGAGTCTACAACCCGCACAAGAGGCTCAGGTAGTGCAGCTTATCCAGGATGGCACATCAATGCGAGCTGTGGCAAGAAGGTTTGCTGTGTCTGTCAGCGTAGTGTCCAGAGCATGGAGGCGCTACCAGGAGACAGGCCAGTACATCAGGAGACCGTAGGAGGGCAACAACCCAGCAGCAGGACCGCTACCTCCGCCTTTGTGCAAGGAGGAGCAGGAGGAGCACTGCCAGAGCCCTGCAAAATGACCTCCAGCAGGCCACAAATGTGCATGTGTTTGCTCAAACGGTCAGAAACAGACTCCACGAGGGTGGTATGAGGGCCCGACGTCCACAGGTGGGGGTTGTGCTTACAGCCCAACACCGTGCAGGACGTTTGGCATTTGCCAGAGAACACCAAGATTGGCAAATTCGCCACTGGTGCCCTGTGCTCTTCACAGATGAAAGCAGGTTCACACTGAGCACATTTGACAGACGTGACAGTCTGGAGACGCCGTGGAGAACATTCTGCTGCCTGCAACATCCTCCAGCATGACCGGTTTGGCGGTGGGTCAGTCGTGGGGTGGCATTTCTTTGGGGGGTGTGCTCGCCTCCATGTGCTTGCCAGAGGTAGCCTGACTGCCATTAGGTACCGAGATGAGATCCTCAGACCCCTTGTGAGACCATATGCTGGTGCGGTTGGCCCTGGGTTCCTCCTAATGCAAGACAATGCTAGACCTCATGTGGCTGGAGTGTGTCAGCAGTTCCTGCAAGAGGAAGGCATCGATGCTATGGACTGGCCCGCCCGTTCCCCAGACCTGAATCCAATTGAGCACATCTGGGACATCATGTCTCACTCCATCCACCAACGCCACGTTGCACCACAGACTGTCCAGGAGTTGGCGGATGCTTTAGTCCAGGTCTGGGAGGAGATCCCTCAGGAGACTATCCGCCACCTCATCAGGAGCATGCCCAGGCGTTGTAGGGAGGTCATACAGGCACATGGAGGCCACACACACTACTGAGCCTCATTTTGACTTGTTTTAAGTCATTACATCAAAGTTGGATCAGCCTGTAGTGTGGTTTTCCACTTTAATTTTGAGTGTGACTCCAAATCCAGACCTCCATGGGTTGATAAATTGGATTTCCATTGATTATTTTTGTGTGATTTTGTTGTCAGCACATTCAACTATGTAAAGATAAAAGTATTTAATAAGATTACTTCATTCATTCAGATCTAGGATGTGTTATTTTATTGTTTCCTTTATTTTTTTGAGCAGTGTGTGTGTATATATATATATATTATTACAGCAACACCTCCCCCATTAGCATTTCTGTCTCTTCTATAGATGTTATATCCTTGTATTGCTACTGCTGTATCATCAAATGAATTGTCTAAGTGAGTCTCAGAAATGACTAATATATGAATGTTATCTGATGTTAGCTAGTTTTTGATTTCTTGAACCTTATTTCTAAGGCTACGTATAATAATATGGGCTATTTTCAGCCCTTTCCTGGATAGCTTATCAGAGATAGACATAATATGGAAAAGAGCAAACAAAGCAGAGTAGCTGTCAGAGTTGGCTACCCTGTTGTTTATATATATATATATATATATATGGCTACCCTGTTGTTTTATTTATATATAGATATATAGATATAAATAAAACAACAGGGTAGCCATATATATATATATATATATATATATTAGGAACATAGACTGACCAGATGAATCCAATAAGGGATCATTAGCTTTCATCTGATGTCACCTGTTAAATCCACTTCAAATCAGTGTAGATGAAGGGGAGGAGACAGGTTAAAGAAGGATTCTTACGTCTTGAGACTTCAGACATGGATTGTGTGTCATTCAGAGGGTGAACGGGCAAGACAAAAGATTTAAGTGCCTTTGAACGGGGTATGGTTGTAGGTGCCAGACGCACCGGTTTGTGTGTCAAGAACTGCAGCGTGGCTGGGTTTTTCACACTCAACAGTTTCCCGTGTGTATCAAGAATGATCCACCACCCAAAGGACATCCAGCCAACAACAGGCCAGTGGTGGAAAACGAGTAATTGATGAAAGAGGACAAAGGAGGCTGACACATTGTGTACAGACGGGCTACAGTTATTCAACTGACAGTCCAGTACAACATTGGTGCCCAAATACCCATGAAAGAATGCGCAACTTGTCGTACCTTGACAAAAATGGTGTATGGCAGCCGATGACCTTACAGAGTTCCACTTCTTTCAGCAAAAAAACAGAAACTGCAGTTGCAGTGGCTAAGGAATGAAAACACTGGACACCTGGAGAATTAGAAAAGCATTGCCTGGTCTGATGAATCCTGGTTCCTGCGGTCTCACCCTGATGGGAGGACTAGGGTATGGAGAAAACCACGAGTACATGTATCCATAATGCCATGTCAACATTGCAGGCTGATGGTGATGGTGTAATGTGTTTTCATGGCACACATTGGGCCCCTTGATAAAAGTGGAGCAACGTTTGAATGGCACAAGATATCTGAACATCATTGCCAATCAGGTGCATCCCTTCATGGCAGCAGTGTATCCATCTGCAAATAGATTTTTTTCAGCAGGATAATGCCCCATGCCAGAAGGCTAGGATTGTACAGGAATGGTTCCACGAACATAACAGTGAATTCAGCTTCCTGCATTGGCCTGTCCAGTCACCAGATCTCAATCCAATTGAGTATCTGTGGGATGAGATGGAACGAGCTAATCGAAGTAGAGATTTACTACCAGCCAATTTAACACAACTGTGGGAAGCATTGGAGTCAACATGGGCCAGCATCCTTCTTAGGGTTGAATGGTGGGAACCCGCTTACCGAGATTTATCAGGATTAATGGCCCAAACCGACTCCAGTTTCCCAGGATAAATAACTGAGGGAAACCGGTAAATTTAAAATCAATTATTTATATGATCAGCATGGCATGAAATGGAACTGTTAAATTATATGCAGTGTCTAAATCTGGCTTCTCTACGGCCTCTGCATGATAAATCATCAACGCTCAGGGTGGGGACAGACAGCCCATCTCAACTATGGAGCGCAGTTCACAATGCATGTAGACCTATCATCTCATCATGGTAACTTTTTCTTGTTGCAGGAAGGCCTGCATTTGCTACAGCAAAGTCTATGCTAGAGTAATATGAAGACTGAATGAGTGTCTAATTTACAATGCAATATTAGCCTTATACTTAGCTAATTAATTATGGGTTATGCATAATACACTTCTAACTTGTAGCCTCTGTCTCTTGTGCAGTAAGCAAGCACCTGTGCTCCACTGGCCTCTCTCCTTAAAAAATGCTCCTTAGATCTTGGAGTCCCATGCAGGAAAAGCTAGACTAGAATAGCTTGCTGGACATTGTTTTGAAAAATTATTTCTTATACCAATAAACTATTCAAAGAGGGACTCAAGCTCTTGTTTGCTGAATGTTAAATACAGCAGCCAATAGAACTCACGGGTAGCTTGAAAGACGAGCGAACACGCGATGACGGTAGGCTATAGAAGTTATTTATTCAGACCCATAACCATTCAATCTTTGTGAAGAGAAGTGAAAGCCTTGTGCATCTAATTGTAGTCCTATATTATTCAAGGATGCCATTAGAATGATGAAGATAAGGACAACAAAACGTATTTCATTTAACTGTTGAAAGTGAGGAAGGAATGAAGCAACAATAGAGGCAGGCTCATACTATTTCCCCTGTTATGAAAGGTGTATATATGCGTCAGTCTACTAATTATACAAATAGGACCTATTATATTTCAAAATTAAAATGGCATTTGCTAGCCTATACTTGTAACTTTGTAGGCCGCGTGGTTTGAAAGATGTGTGTAATTCCAGTCCATTATAATACAGTACAATAATACAGTTCACACTCAAAAAGATTAGGCTACTGGAGCTAGTTTCATTTATTTACCCAAGAGAGCATAGCTACATCTATGGGCTTTTCTGTTTTTCTGTTGTGTAATGTCCAGTAGCCTATATCATATGTGTTTTCTGCCTTGGGCTCATTAAATTTCGATCAAAGCTCTAATCAAATCCAGACAAGACTATTTCTATGCTTTTGAATGACACTTCTGGTTTTAGTGGAAAATACCAGGTTACCCGGGAGAAAAGTGATTTATTTTCAGGGTGGAACATTTGTAAAATACCGGGAAAATATTCAACCACAATCCCTGTGGAATACTTTCGACACCTTGTCGAGTCCATGCCGTGACAATTTGAGGAAGGTGGAAGGTGTTCCTAATGTTTTGTACACTGTGTATATTATTAGCCTAAATTATGACTATCCAATCAGCCTACTATTCCTAATGTGATATCTTACATACGTCTGCAAATGCGAGGATGCATGAAATGAAACCCACGCACCGCCGATGTTAAAAGGTATTGCATGTTAAAGTGATATGACAAATCTTTACTAGGCCCACAGACATCAGATCTTAAATGAATAGGGAGTCTATATGGAATTCTATGGAATTCTATTACACCTATGCTATAAAAAACGACATTGTGCGAGCACTTGCATGTCCCGTACTGATAAGAAATGTACCTTCACCCCTGTTTTCATATGCCTTTGATGTCAATAGTGCCTAACATCTCTCTCGTGTGTGTGTGTGTGCGCAGACCGCCCCTCGCTTGGCGCACTCCCATGGAGACCTAGACCCCTTCAAGTTCCGCTGGCTCATCCCGCTCTCTGCGCTGCAGGTCCGACTAGGCAACACTACAGGTAAGAGAGCAAGACGCACAAACATGCACATACCATCATGGCTCTCATTTAACTATATAAGAGATCACATTCTCTTGGATATTGAGTCTTTTGAACTTCTCCAATCCCTTCCTCCTAGGAACTGAGACTACCTGCATCTGGGAGCTGATTCATACCAAGTCTGAACTGGAGGGAAGGCCAGAGACTGTCTTCCAGCTGTGTAGCAGGTAAGAGAGAGCAGCAGTTCTGACTGGAGACTATGGATCTATAGCTCTGGTCCTTGACTGTCTTCTACAAGGTCAGGGATGTGCATGGACTCTCTAGCCAATCAGTGGTCCATTGCGTGTCACGGGAAATGATCCCCTGCAGGACAGTGCCCCCCTACTGTAGACTCACTGAGTGAATTAGCCCTTTTCTGTCAGCGTATGGTATATAAAGATTCCCGCTGTCTCCTTCACAGTGTCCCAGAGTGCAAAGTCAACATTATCAAGGTTATCCGCTCCATCCTCCGGGAAAACGTCAGGCGGAACATGCGCCCGGCCGAGAGGGGGTGTAAGGAGCGCCTCACGCCTCTACGCAGCACCCTGCCCTCCTCTGCCAGGATAGGTGAGTCCCATCCCGACCCTGTTCCAAACAATCACTGTTTTGATTTCTATTTAAGTGATGATGCCCTGGAAGCCGGTGTTTGGAGGATATATTGGCACGGGTGTTCGTCGAGGGCCGGAAAACTGCCAATATATCCTCCAAACACCGGATTCCAGGGCATTATCACTTTGATACAACGGGTTACCAACATATTCAAATATTGATTGACATATTTTCATGAGAAAAGTTACTTTGATGAATTTATTCATACTATTTCATCCTTCCACAAGATATAGTTCCAACACAAATCTAGGCTTGCTACCCAAGCCGTTTGTTTTATCGGTTCGGTTGCCGGAGACGCGACCCAGTCGTTCAGCTGGAGAATTTGAATATTGAAACAATGTTGCAAATGTCGGTGAGACAGACAGCAACGTTTATACAAATATCCGCTGTTGAAAACTAAATGTTAGTTTGAAAGAAATGTCTAGATGCTTTTTATAGTGGAGATCAAGTTTATAAATTGCCTGGCTGGGCTGATGAGACAGTGGATTGCGCAGTCAGATGGAACAGAGTAAATAGACATTTTAACGTCATAGATTTAGCTGGTTGTAACTTATGAAAGAGACACTGGCTGGAATGCGGTTTTAGCCAATCAGCATTTAGGATTAGACCCACACGTTGCATAACTTTAAATAACATGACCTTGACTTAAAGGTCATAAGCCCTCATTGTCCAGATATGAGTGAGTATAGTGCTCAGTTTGCAGTTATATTGCTCACTCTCTCTCTTCCATCCCCCACCAGGTTCGACCAGAGCCACCTGGCTGTGTAAGCAGCCCATGCTGGATCTCCCCACACCAACTAGCACACTGAAACCTGGCCAGCCTGACTCTGACGAGGGCAGCCTGAGCAGCGGCAACCACAGCTCCTCTGGCGCTCCCCCAGCCAACGGTCCAACACAGCCGAAGACACGGCCCACCCGACAGGCCTGGTCCCGGGGCTCCCTGGATAGCCAGCGCTCCTCTGTCTCTAGCTCTGTGAAGGAGTCAGACATCTTGAGCGATGAGGACGATGATGAGTTCAGTGAGTCTGGGGGGCGGCAGGAGGGGCAAGGGAGCTCCCCGACGAGCGCCATCGAGGCCCAGTTTCTCAGTCTGAGGCTGTCGGAGGAAGCAGCGTCCTCCCGGGCGCCGGCTCCCCGCGTGCAGCCAGAGGGAGCTGAGGTGGACACCCCGGAGAGCCCGCCCAAACTGGTTCAGGGCCACCTCTGCCCCGTGAAGAGGAAAGGAAGCAGCAGCCTGCGGCATAGCCAGGGGGCGCTACTGAGCCTGAGGGAACACAGCCGTTCCCTGGACAGCCAGACAGACGTGGCAGCGATGGACCTCAACGCTCTACTGGAGAGAGAGTTCAGTGTGCAGAGCCTCACCTCCGTGGTCAACGAAGACTGTTTCTACGACCCTACAGACTCCTCAGACACCACAGATACCACATACACTGGCAGTGCCCCCAACGCCTCGTAAGGTCAGGGATGGACACAAGGAGAGGAAGAAGGACCAAACCTCTGCCCAGCCCCTGCTCCCTGCCTCAGGGCATGGGCAATCCCTGTTCTGTCCTAGACCCAGGGTATCACAGGGTTGTGTTGTGCCTCAGCTCTGAAGTTAAACTGTGTTCCTGTGAGCGAGTACAGTAGGCTGGTCGTTCCATGAAATGAGTCCTTTTGGGTAGGATAACTTGGTGGGGGGCGATGTTTTATTTCACCTAATTTTAACATTGTTTTGAAGAGCACATGTTCAAAAATGTACTATAGTAAGTGCCAAATAAAGTAACGGGGTTGACGATTTCATCTTAAATCAGACATAAATCCCCTTGTGACTGGGGAAATGGCAGCATGCGGTGTGCAACACGGAGGGACCATTTTAATGCAAGCTTCACAAAACAAATGTCTAGCCTGTCTATGAGTAGCACGTTTAATGTGTTTCGCTCGACCCACTCAGTTTTTCAAGTAGAACCAGCTCACCTGCTTTTACACTTTTATTTGACTATGAGATGTTTCTTTTGTACAAACCTTTGACTGGTACCGTATTTTAAAAAGGAATCGTTTCACCATATTAAAAGGAGAGTTCACGTCAAGTAACCGGGTCGGTCTTAAAATGAGGGACAGACGTAAATGAATCACTAATCGCATTAAATAATTCTCTTCAGAAATGACTGTCAAAGCAACAAAATAAGTAGGGCTTTACAATGGTGGTGAAACTTGGATAAATGTAGTATGTTATCTTTCTAGAAGTCGTATATGGTACACAGAGGGACATATCAAAATGCATATTTATTGAATGTTCCATGTTGGGCACTTCATTTAAAACAACAGGCTTTTAAAATTCAATATTGGTGCACAATTTCTACTGAAAATATCAAAGGGACGCATTATGTGGAACGACCAAGGCAGATCCCACCTGCTTAGCTATGCACAGGTGTAAAAGGACAGATGAGTTGGTTTTTCCCCCTAGAGAGAGACGAGGTGACTCTGTCCCTGATAATGACTGCAATGAATCTGCCAAGCACTGATGCACAACGTAGCTCCGCCTCCACCCAGCGCTCTACTGTATATGCCTCACTCTGCCCAGCTCCCCTTCTCTAAGGGGCCATCTCAATTGGCTTCCTCCCCTCATCTCCTTGATATAGGAGAGGTGAGTATAATTTTGATGGATAGACTTTGCTCTCACCTGTCCACTAAATTCACATCAGTCAGAGGAAAGGAGATGAGGATGCCACTTGAGATTCACCCTTCACTTTAACTCAGACTTCCTGTAGGAAGTTAGGGCTCTAGTTCAATCCGTATCGCCGGAAGTTCAGCGATTTAACTTTTTAAAGGGAATGTTCCCGTGTTAGCGGAGACTGCATTCTGGGTAAATGTTGCGTATGTCGGCTCAATCGGAAATTAATCTTACGTTTCTATCACTGTCTGTAATGCTTTATCAATAGACTGAACAAAGCTCTTCATCTGAATCAGCAGGATAGGACAGGATGAATGGACATAGATTTTATTGCGACTCTGCCTTGCTGTATTTTGTGGACTAAAGTACACTGTTTGCCTATATTTGAAACATCATGGGATTTTTGTTTGTTTTTAAGCAATGTTTATTTATTGATCTGCAAAATAAATATGAGGTTAAGGCTTGAATTGAAGAAAATGTTTTTTCGCCCAATTAGATTTATTTTCAGTGTATTGAATGAGTATGGTTGTCATCCTCCTAAAGCGTAGCTTCTGTGTACAGGCGTTGTCAAATAAAACAGCATGATTTAATTGAAACCATGTGTTGTCAACTTGCCCCGTTTGCAGCTCCCATACCCGATACGTTTCTATGTACTTGTGTACATATTTTTCCAGAATAGCTGTACTGTAAGTTAATTTGTATCTTTTATATTCTTACACATACTTGACATTTGTACAGGTAGATACGGCTGTAATTTGCAATAAATACAGTACCACGAGTAGTTTGGGTATATTTTTGTAAAGGTACTTTTTTTTTTGGCCGTTGCATCTTGAAGCTACTGTTTGCCCTCGACTCCACTTTAAAGCTTGCATACCAATGAATGTGAAAAGCCCCTTTTCTTATGGAACTGTTTTATAAATAAACGTGATCTGTGAGAGCGCTTGTTTTATTTCAAAGCAGCCCCAGTCTGCCTTTACCTGTCAATGAGATGAGCTTAAAGCAAACGTTTATTTTAGCTCCATCCCAAGGCTAAGCTTGCCATTCCTTGTTGAGCTGTCAGAAAAATGAAGAATCCTTGTTCTCTACGTTGGACCAACGATATAGGTAATTGACAGAAGCAGGACAGAGTAGGAAGAAACGTGCAAAAAACTATTTGCCAGGATTTGTATTTGTACACATTGAGGATTGTACAGCACAAACAAATGAAACATTATTGTACTATCATCACTCATCCACAATGTTCAAAACAGATGGCCAGCGTTTTATAACAAGAGTCCTCTCACTTTTTAGGATTTGAATAGCCTCACCAAGAGCACTTCCCTCCTCTCTAGTTAGTGAGAGGTGGAATGGCCTGAATAACGACATGTTCTCATTCTCTAAATCGTCCTGAAAATGTTTCCGGCCTCCATCTCCCAGAGGACGAGGTGTTACAGGGAAAGCTGGATCGGAGGTAAGAACCAGGGTATAGCGCACGAGAGCTTGAAGCGCCAGGTAGCCGGTAACCGAAAGGTCACTAGTTTGAGTTGCCGATCTGACAAGGTGAAAATCTGCTGCTGTGCCCTTGAGCAAGGCATGTAACCCTAATTGCTCTAGGCTGACCCTGGCTGTGACCCCACTCTCCAAAGGTGAATCAGAGTTGGGATATGCAAAAAAATAAATAATTCCTTGAACGTGTAAAATATGACATCTCACCACTAAAATCAGGTAATTTCACACACTATTCTTAGTTTACAACTGGACTGGAGTGCCTGAGCTCTAGTTTAGTATGTGTGTTAGCTACACTAGCTGTTCCAGTTTGGACCGAGGCCCATAGTCTCCTGCCACGGCCCAGTGTTCAGTTCTCCCCTGTTGTTTCTATCCCATCTAAGATTCACGGTCTCATCCAGCGCCTCCGGGACTACAGTGAAATGGCGTTTAAAAATGCATGCGGGTGCCAGGTGGAAATGTCAGCGCTAAGAGCAGTCCGTTGTCTCTCTCGTCACTAACGGAGACCATTAGGCCTTCCTTCCACTCCGCCCTTTAAGCATCTCTGTCAGACGGGCTGCTGAGGACCACTGGAGCTGCTGTCCGGGCGTCTGTTAAGGTGTTTGAGTCGGAGTTCCTCTCTGAAGTCGTAGGTGAGGAGACCCTGGTTCTCAGAGCAGAGGTGGCTGTAGGCGTCCGCCAGGGCTCTGATGTCAGGGATGGAGAGCTCTGTGGGGCGCAGGGTGGGGTCCACGTCCGCCTCACGCATCATTACCTCCGCCAGCTCCAGCCGTTGCGCCACCGGGAACAGCATTCTGGGAAAATAACACAGATCTAGTCTCAGGTGGTTTCCTGTCCATCACGGCCACTCATAGGTCCAGATGGAATCTGCTGAGTTTTCAACCAATCATTTTCTAAATAAAAAACAGAAGTTAATTTAAATCAAACTTAAATGCTGCCACAAAGAGCATAAATAAACAATGTTATTGTGATTAAATATGCAGACAAGGGTGTTAAAAAGAACATAAAAAATGTCAGCGAGGAATCCATTGGCCCGTACTGTAGATGGAAATAACTCAGGAAAATCATTTCTATTCAGTTCTCAGACTATAGACTAGATTTAGCCCCAGATGCCCTCACCAACGCCACGGGTTTTCACAGTTAGCATACAGAACAGCCAAACAGCCACATCCCCAGTACAGATGCTTGCTTAGCGCCAGAGAGCTCATTCACAAGCTGTCTCTCTGCCCCCTGCAGGTACATCATTTATCATGCCTCGTCTTCCTATGACACCCCAATGACTCAGAACTGCTGCTCTCTTTTGTTCTCTGGGCCTCCTCACAGGCATGGGGGCGGCAGGGGAGAGGAGGAGTGAGAGAGCCATGAGCGGCTTTGTATAGAGCTGGTCAAGGATGAACAGAGTTCACTTAATGTGGAACGTAACAAAGAGAGAGAACTTGGAGCGTGTGAAGTAGGAGGAGGGGGTAGAAATATTGCTTACTCGATTCCTTTGCGGCAGCGCTTCCTCCGGAATTGGAAGACGTTCCTGACTACTTTCTCCACCAGCTTAAAGGGCTGCTGGATCTGGGGCTGAGCCAGCGGTGTGAAGTGTACCACCCCCACGTCCACCTACACACACACACACACACACACACACACACACACACACACACACACACACACAGGGTTCAAATAGATCTGTACGCAACACTGAATAGGATTCGCTCATTGTAGCAGAAAGAGTGGAGGAGACGCAGAAGAGAGACAGGGTGGAGAGAGGGAAAGCGTGGAGGAGAGGAAACAGGGAAATGAAAAAAACAGGTGACGCAGCGTGCGATGGATGGCAAGCCAGTTCCGGTTGCCACAGTAACACCTGTGCAAAAGAGCAGAAAAAGCCAGCCCTTTTCCTGTTATGCTGCCACTCAGCCGGCGACGTTCAATACCAGCGAGCCTGACAAGACACAAGGCGACATGTTCAAACGCACTTCTTAATCTTTAGCCTTTCTCTCCATTGTTCCTCTCCATTTTTCCAGCGGCTTGCTGTACTGTAGCTTCAACCTCCGAGGGATGGAGGAACCAGACAGGCAGGGTTGGCCCAGCACACAGATCTTCCAAGGGGAGCGCTGGGCTAGTGGGAATCCTGGCTGTGGTTCCCGTCTCTAGCCGCCTCTCTCCCTCCCAATCCTCACGTCACAGCTGAGCTGATATGACAAACTGTTGAAGAAATTGTGCCAGACTCTGCAGTGCCTAGTCCTACCCAGTTCTTTCCTCCTCCCAAACTCCCCCTCGCTTCCTCACTTGCTCTATGCCTGTCTGAGGGTAATAAAGGGATTGAGCTCAGACTCGCAACACACAAAAGAACAACTCTTCTTTTGGTGGATCTGTGAATGTGCAGTAGGAAAGCAAAGCTTCCTCCCTCTCTCTTACATGAGGCTTCCAGGGGGGTCTAACGCAGATCAGGAGCGAGACATGAAGCACAGCCAGCTTGAGGAGTGGAGTGGAGCTATAGACCAATGACACGGCAGCACCAGCGAGACACTGGGCAACAGAGCGGAGCGCTGTAGCCTACCTGGCTACCTGCTTTCACCTGGTAATATCCTTATTTATCTGGTGTGAGCGCCGCTCAAGGGGACCACTGACTGACTGACTGACTGACTGACTGACTCTGGGGACCAGCGCGGCTCTCTGTCCACGGGGAGGGGAGAGGAGGTGCAGCCTGATACAGCCGAGGACACCACGACAGTGCCAGAAGGATACAGTCCGGACAGACGGACACATACAGATATGTACACAGGTATGTGAAAGGGGATACAGAGGATACAATACGAGGCAGATGGTACAGAGCGGACGGATAGAAAACAAAAAGAAAAACCACAAATGGGTATGTGGGTGCCGGGGCGTTTCATTTACAGCACAGCTCTCCTGTTGAGACAACCTGCCCCAAGGAACAACCTCCCGCAGCATCTCTGCGTCTGTGTTGGTTGTGACTCACCCTACTCGATCTTGCTTTGTTATTCTGGGCTAGGGAAGGGGATGTGCAGGATAATTGGGGGAGGAGAACTAAAGTGGTCCAAGGACGTGATGGAGGCTTTCTAATGAGCCATTTAGATTCTGTCCATCCCATGCTGCAGTGTCTGGCTGGGCTTGTAAACCAGGATAGCTATCTACAATCTCATCAGATCTACAGCTCTGTATGTTGCCGCCTGCCTGCCGCAGGGACACCACCGCTATACTGGAGCCTAGTTGTCAGAGCAGCCAGCTATATTGTAGACTATAGAGTACAGCTAACTCCTGGGCTGCTCACTTCACTATACAGTGCATTCGGAAAGTATTCAGAGTCATCGACTTTTTCCACATTTTGTTACGTTACAGCCTAATTCTAAAATGTATTAAATGAAACATTTTACTCATCAATCTACACACAATACTCCATATTGACAAAGCGAAAACCAGTTATTAGATTTTTTTTGCAAATGTATTAAAAATGAAAAACAGATACCTTATCTACATAAGTATTCAGACCCTTTGCTATGAGACTCAAAATTGAGCTCAGGTGCATCCTGCTTCCATTGATCCATTGATTTGAGGGCTCGAGTGGTGCAGCGGTCTAAGGCACTGCATCTCAGTGCAAGACACCCTGGTTCGATTCAAGGCTGAATCACAACCGGCAGTAATTGGGAGCCCCATAGGGTGGCGCACAATTGACCCAGCGTCATCCGGGTTTGGCCGGGATAGACCGTCATTGTAAATAAGAATTTGTTCTTTACTGACTTGCCTAGTTGAATAAAAGGTAAAAAAATATATATATATATAAAAACATCCTGGAGATGTTTCTACAACTTGGAGTCCACCTGTGGTAAATTCAATTGATTGGACATGATTTGGAAAGACACACACCTGTCTATATAAGGTCCCACAGTTGACAGTGCATGTCAGAGCAAAAACCAAGCCATGAGGTCAAAGGAATTGTCCGTAGAGCTCCGAGACAGGATTGCGTCGAGGCACAGATCTGGGGAAGGGTACCAAAAAATGTCTGCAGCATTGAAGGTCCCCAAGAACACAGTGGCCTCCATCATTCTTAAATGGAAGAAGTTTGGAACCAACAAGACTCTTCCTAGAGCTGGCTGCCCGGCCAAACTGAGCAATCGGGGGAGAAGGGCCTTGGTCAGGGAGTTGACCAAGAACCCGATGGTCACTCTGACAGAGCTCCAGAGTTCCTCTGTGGAGATGGGAGAACCTTCCAGAAGGACAACCATCTCTGCAGCACTCCACAAATCAGGCCTTTATGGTAGAGTGGCCAGACAGAAGCCACTCTTCAGTAAATGGCACAAAAGCCCACTTGGAATTTGACAAAAGGCACCTAAAGGACTCTCAGACCTTGAGAAACAAGATTCTCTAAAGTACAGAGAGATCCTTGATGAAAACCTGCTCCAGAGCACTCAGGACCTCAGACTGGGGTGAAGGTTCACCTTCCAACAGGACAACGACCCTAAGCACACAGCCAAGACAACACAGGAGTGGCTTCAGGACAAGTCTCTGAATGTCCTTGAGTGGTCCAGCCAGAGCCCGGACTTGAACCCGATCGAATATCTCTGGAGAGACCTGAAAGTAGCTGTGCAGCGACACTCCCCATCCAACCTGACAGAGCTTGACAGGATCTGCAGAGAAGAATGGAAGAAACTCCCCAAATACATGTGTGCCAAGCTTGTAGCGTCATACCCAAGAAGACTCGAGGATGTAATCGCTCCCAAAGGTGCTTCAACAAAGTACTGAGTAAAGGGTCTGAATACTTATGTAAATGTGATTTCAGTTTTAAATACATTTGCAAAAAATAACTTTTTGCTTTGTCATTATGGGGTATTGTGTGTAGATTGATGAGGGGGGAAAAAAACTCTGATCTATTTTAGAATAACAAAATGTGGAAAAAGTGGTCTGAATAATTTCCGATGCACTGTAAGTTAGAGCAGGGGTTAAACGTTTTCAGCTCAAGACCTGAATTTAAAAAATGTACTGTCCTCCCGTGACCCAAATCGTCCTCCAACAACCCAAATTAAGAAGAAATTGTGTGCGATTATAGATGTATTCTCATAACTCATGACCCACCTCTCTCACATGCACACTTTTGGTCCCGACACATAGTTTAAGAAAGTGAGTTGGAGGAAGACGAGAAGGTTTTGGACAGCAGTTACAGTAGACTTTCAGGGCAGGGAGAAGAAGCGCTGCATTGCTTTGTGATACACTGGGGCTGAAAATAGTATTTGTGACAGGCGCTTTCATGAGAAATTGACTCATCTGCATCAATTGGGCGGAAAGAGGCTGACATTAGGAAAATCTATTATTCCACTGGTCACCCAAAAATGCTAGGATGGTGGGGTGAGGGGTAGTCTCATACCCTGGTACTGCAGTGTGCCTTTAGCAACACACACACAACACACTGAGTGATGCAGCATCAGACCACCATCTGGTCTCGAGAGGTAATAGAAAAGAATGGCTTTAATTTCACTCTCCCGGAGTAATTAGGCCATTTATTTTCCGCACTTCATGATTTAAAAGGAGCAGGGGGATGTCGATATCCAGACTATACAGGCAGCAGCATTTCAGCCATAGGCTTGTCCGACTCACTTTGCCTTGTGATTTATGAACGACGGCCCGCTACATGGCCTCACTAGGTGCTCTGCTGTAATATATCCCCTCCTGCCATTAATCCTCCTCTGATAACCTTAACACACAAGAAACTTCCATCTTAAAATCCCGTGCTGCCGCCTCCACCCTGCACGCCAGTGCTTTGAAAATACTCCTGCTCAAATAGGCTGCATGTGGTGGGAGATGGTGAGCTGTGAATCCGAGACTGACTTATTGACTCTGTGACAACCTTAATATCTCTCCCTGGTTCTCCCTCTCATCTGTCGTCCTCCTTCCTTTCAGCTGGTGGGAGGGTGTATGATGAGGCCTGGCTGGATGAGACTGGGAGGATTGGAATGTAAATAGGACTTCATGATGTGACGAACATGCTTTTTAGCGGCGTGGAAAGAAGGAAATCATAAGCCCTATTGATATCTTGATGAATTTTGCTACTCCAAATTGGCTCATTATATAAGGATCTACATTTTAAAAAATGATCCAGCTCTCTCCATGGCTAATTTAGTCCTCCTGCCTTTTTTAAACTTCAAACATTTACAGAGACTTTGAACCAACCAACTTTCCCTCTTGCACACTAATATTGTATGCTAAATAATCTTACTAACTCAACCTTTCTTTTACATACAGTAGTCGTTCCCTCCATATCTGGCAAGGTATCACGATACACATCTGAAAAATCATAGCTCTGCCTTTGTCCCCCTCAACGACCCTGACCCAATTCATCTCAATAATATGGAGTCGTGCAGGTATACGCATATTAACACTTATACATGTCATCTCTATGACCTTCTCAGAGCTCTGCAGGAACTCTATTACACTGGCGTTTGCCCTGTAGCTCCAAGTCCCCTCGTCCCCTTGCCCATTTCCACCTTCTACTCCTTTCCCCAGAGTCTTCTCTTTTACCCAATGGTGTTTGAGCAGTAATTTTTCATCTCCCTCCGAGCGTAACCAAGATGAGATGGCAGGCCCTCGGGGAGGCTAGCCGATACCACCTGAGCAACCCGCATTTCCCTTTACGTAACTGATGCAGGTTCTGGGGGGGGGGGGGGGGGGGGGGACAATGGAATACTCAGCTGGGGAATACAGAAAGTTAAAAGATAAAAAAGATAAAATCCTCCAAGGGGAAAGAGATGCATTAATCATAACAATACCTTCAGAAGACAACCTCCATTACATCAGCAGCTGGGGAGGACAGGCACTCAGGAGGAGTAGACACTAGGCAGTCAGCACCACTAAATCTAAAGCTATAGGCAGATCTTGCTGGAGGGGGCCCTGCCATTGTGCCTTGCTGCGCTGTACTGTGCTGCCTGCCATGGCTTCCCACGCTCGCAGATCAGCCCTGGGCACACAGCACAGGCAAACCAAGAACATCTCCTGAACCGTGCCCATCTCATTCTCAGGTCCCCTGAGATGTTTTCCCAAGGAACACTCTCCAACATCACAGTGGAGAATACCACTAGGCAAAAATTAAGAATTCCACTAGGTCACGAGAAGAGAGACGAGGACTGTGGGAAAAATGTGCCTACCAAACAAACAAAACAGAGTCTACGCTGTTTTTACATCAAATTTAAAAACACTCAAAATGGCTGACCACTTGGTACACTTGGGAGTAAATGTAGGCCTTGTAAGCATTTCACTGTACTTGTGCATGCGACAAATAAATCTTGAACTAATAGAGAAAACATTATAATTCATTTCATATTATGTCTGTTTTCCCCGTGACAGTTTACAAATGTCCTGCATGTTGAAAATGGGCATGCCCATACATGGGACAAGATTGTGTTGACAACTACATGGCGCTTATCAGGTGACACTTCTGACCATAACCGAATAAACAAGGCTTCTACAAAATGATGAGCACAAAAGCAATCACACCGTGAAATAAACAATATGAAAATTGAACAATAAAATCCCACATCTGAGGAAAGGGCAATCTCTGTGTCCAGTCATGCCTTGGAGCTATACCGTGGAGGACTGAGCTACGAGGTGAGAAAAGGGAACATGCTTATAATAGCCTGCCATGTCTTCACACATCACAGCATCACACATCACTCCCTGGGTACATGTTAACTTCCTCACCCCCCCCCCCCCCCCCACGTCCCTGTTATTTATTTATTTTATTCCCCATAGAACAACACCAGAATCAGCAGTGAGGATCTCATCGGTAAAACACGCTCAAACACACTACTGTGTAGAATTAGTGTGGATCTCTCATCCTGCCGCACCAACCAACAACGGCCTGGAGTATGAAGTCTGAAGGTCAGCAGCGCCAAGTCAGGTAATACTGTGGTATTGTGTGTGTGTGTGTGTGTGCTGTTATTGTGTTGGTGATGTCTTATCTGCAGAAATGGTCTCTGAGCGCGATCTTGGGGGTACAAAATGGAGGTAGAGCATTGGACCAAATTAAAGAAGCAGATCAACCACTGAACTGTTTAGTCATTACAGGTGGGGAGAGAGAGGGGAGATCATTTTCTTCAAGGTTTGGCTGTTTATGATGATCTTACCCATGCAGGAACATTATGGAAACACACGTCTGCGTTCTCAAGGCTATCATGTCCTTTAGCCTGGTCTGTTTTTCGCTCTCTTTGTCATTCTAGACTAGACGTCCTCTGCAGAATAGTGGAAGAGGGATGAGCTGGGGGTAGCAGCTGTGAGTTTAGCCTCCCGTTGAGTGGTTGCTGATGCTAACTGCTCTAGGGACGGTCAGTTTTGGCATAGTGGGGTGTAAACAAAACAGTGTTGCTCTAACCCGTTGATGGACTCGCTACCACATAAATAAAAGAAGCCACTATGAAATGTTCTAATGGTTATTATTGTAATATTATTGTAGGCCTATTGTTTTCAATATATCTGACATGAGATTGTAGGTGTTGGGTAGACTGGTAAAGATCATGTTGATTAAACAATACTTCCCAGGGTGAAATGGGTTACTTATTACGAATCCCATGGTTGAAAGAAACTCTGCAGCTCGTGGACCGTTATTTGGGGGTTGTGCTGTCCAGAAAAAACTTGAGACGTCCCTACCCTAAAACTAACCATAACCTTTACCTAACATTAACCCTAACCTTACCAGTTTTAAATGTCAACTTCAATGGGAGTTGGGACGTCCCAATGATCCCGTTTAGACTATTCCGTTATTTTGGGGTTTCAATAGTCAGAGGTAAGTAAAGTTAGCCAAAGTTGTAATTTATTTTGCTTAAACATGTGAGTATGGAGGTAAGACCAGTGAAGCATGATCAGTGTGAAAACAGGGGTATCTGTCACATTATTAGGCTAAATGTAAAACATTTGTGAACAGTTTAGCTAGCTAGGCTAACGTTAAAATAAGATGAATGTAACGCTAACGTAAGCCAACCATGCGCACTGTTTCAGATCAATAGCTATCTATCTAGCTAGTTATGACAAACAATCCGCTAGCTAGATGCAACGTCTAGTAGCCAGCTAATAATATGAGTCAATATTGAAATGAAGAAGCTCTGGCTCATGATTGATTGCGGTTGGCCGGTCCATAACAACACGTCTGCTTGTTCATCATCTGCTGCATATATGAAGCACCGAGTGACACGTGCACTGCCAACATTAACTCAATTATAATGTTGTGTGATGACAGTTTACACACACACACACAAAACCAGGTACGGTGTGAGTGTGTCAGTGTAAAGCGGGTGTACGTTTTGCCGTAGTGAATTGAATGGTCCACACACTACTCTGTATTAGCTCAGCTCACGAACCAAGTGACGTAGAGAGAGTATTCTACGTCACTGAAAGGGAAGCAAAGCAACTCCTCTTCAAGAGCGCCAAGCATGTGTGGTCCACTACTGGCTATGATGTCCTCTGATATACTGTTGCTAAGGAAATGGATGAAATGAATGGATCCCTAAGGCTGAAATCCTCCTCGCCCCCTCCTCACCCCGTGTTTTTGTGTGTTTACAGGAATCACTGCGAACAACCTGACGCGTCAAAAGGAGCTCTGCACCAGCCGTGGTAAGGACCTTAACATTGCTCTCTCTTGCTGTACATTGTAAACAATTCTAATTAAACCGATGGTTTGCCCTTGTACACATACTGCAGGCAAGAATAATCAATACATTTGAAATGAAAAGCAATATTGGCAATTTTGAGAATGTCTTAAAAAGGAGAAGGGAAAAACTTTTTTTAAAAACGAAAATCTATATCATTGTATCAGTGTAAAATGATTTAAAAATCTAAGAATTTACCTTGTGTTAATATATTGAAGTCACTGTGGTTGGGTAACCTTATTGTAGTGAGGTGAAGAGGACACTGCAGCTTAAAGTCCACATATTGAGCGTTGCAAATATCAGAAACTCATTCTCCTCTCCTGTAACAGTTGAGGCGCTGGCATAAGGAAGAGGCAGGCACAACAGAAAATGCCCACACGCACTAAAACCTGTGTCTCCTTCTCCAATAATTAGCCAGAGCGGTCTCTCGCTCCAATTGGTCCGGTTTCACGCTCTCCTTTGTTCTTGTAAAAAAAAGTCTGTGCATGTGTGGGGTAAGTGAGGGGAAAGAGAAAGACAGACGGAGAGACCTGCTTAATTCAATTTCTCATTCTTGTCTTCTTTCCTCTACAGTCCATTGGAGCCGGCACTGAGGGACTGAGTCGTCGGCTGCTGCCAGCTCTAGCACCAGAATCCTCTACAGCCGTCTGGGGTGAGGAGCCGAGGTGCCTGGCTGGGGCTGGGTGGATGGTGCCTGGAGGAGGAGGGGGCCACGGCAGAAGGAGGAGAATGGCATCCACAGGCATGCAAATCTTTGCCTTCGTCCTGGCGCTGCTGGGAATCATGGGGGCCATGGTGGCTACGCTGCTGCCCAATTGGAAGGTGAGTGCCGACGTGGGCTCCAACATCATCACAGCCATCTCCCAGATGCAGGGGCTGTGGATGGACTGCACCTGGTACAGCACCGGCATGTTCAGCTGCACCTTGAAGTACTCAGTGCTGTCGCTGCCCGCCTACCTGCAGACTGCCCGCACCACCATGGTGCTGTCCTGTGTGATGGCTGCCATGGGCCTGTGCCTGGCATCCCTGGGGCTCAAATGTACTCGCTGGGGGGGCGGCCGGCGCTCCAAGAGGCACGCAGCCATCGCCAGCGGGGGCTGCTTCATCGCCGCCGGCTTCCTGTGCCTGGTGCCCGCTTCCTGGTTCACCAAAGAGGTCATCACTAACTTCCTGGACCGCAGCGTGCACGAGAGCAATAAGTTTGAGCCCGGGGGCGCCGTGTACGTGGCCTTCCTGTCGGCAGGCTTCCTCTTTGTGGGGGGGTCCATCTTCTGTGTGTCGTGCTCGGGGAAGAGGCCCGGCCACCAGGAGATGATCTTGCTGCCGCCCCCTGATAAACTCTTACTGCAGCAGCAACAGCACCTCCTACAGCAACAGCAGCAGGACCAGCTCCAGCACCAGTACTGCTCCCTCTCCCCACTAGACAATAAAACAGGCTACAGTCTGCAGGACTATGTGTAGGCTAAAGCAACGCTGCACGCCATGCGCTACTGTTAGGCAGTTTGGGAAAACCGCTGCGTCTTACATGTAGTACACCAACCAACCAAGCTCTTAACGAGGAGGAGGAGATGAGAGAGGAGGGGGAAGGACTTTGAGGGTGTTTTTTTTCTCCCCCCCCCCATTGTAGCTCTCTCTCCTCTCTTTCTTTACTTTCTGTTCTATGAGCACAAGCAGTGGAGGTATTCCCTGAGCAGCCCCTTGGAACAGACAGACGGATGGTGAATGTGAAATGCAGCGCAGCCGGAGGACGAAGGAAGGCGCTGCAGAATGGGAGGGGAGCCGCAGCTGAACGAATGCAGATACCCCAGCGATCATCAGTAAATCACATGAGTTCCCGGGGGAATGGGTTAGCTGATAGCAAGCCTCCTGTTCATTTCCTTTTCCTCACCAAAGGTTTGAATTGATAAGCATTCATTTAGTTTGCTAAGTCGGCAATATTGATATTATTGTCTCAAAGAGGCAATAACAGTACGTGGAATTCCCTTTTCATGAGCAAGCCATTGTAGTTTTCAACCATCCACAAGATATGGTAGTTGTTGGAACTGATTTAATAAATTCTCTTATTTTTGCTAGCGAGTAGACATTGATATTTTGCCTAAGCATGTTGTCTGGAGCCTGTCTGTGTATAATGCAGAGGAATGCCTGCCTGGTAGAGAATGAGACGTACGTAGTGTAACCAAACACAATGCCCGTGCCTAAAAAGACCTAGTACATTATCCTTCCCGGGGAAATTGTTCAAAAGAGGACTGTCAGGATGAGTAAGTAGGGTGCTGGGCTTGGAGAGGGAACAGAACTGCAGACAAACCCAGCCCTGGATCTCACCCTGCAGGTAGACACACAGAGAGGGAGAAACGGAGCGAGAGAGAGAGAGCCTCCCCCCTCCAGCAGAGTGGACTGTCTGACATGTTTGTTGCTTTCCTATTTAGCACCAAAAACAAGCTGCCTTCTTGGGCTAGGCTACACGCTACTGATTTCATGTATTAGGCATACAAATGAACACACACACACACACACACAGAGTACACAAACACCCATACACAGATACAAAACCCCACACATACACACAGATACAGAAACCCCCACACATGCTCACAAACACACACTACCTTTTTGGCACACTGGGCTGCATGTGCTTTTTATCCTGCTGTCCGCCTCCTCACTGCCATGGAAACGGAATCCTGTGCCCTAATGTCTTTATTGTCTGGGGTGTGTTTGTGTCATCCAGTGCTTTGAGGTTGGGTAGGGGGGCATCTCTCTCTCTGCATGGCCCCATAAGCCTTGTGCAGAACCTCCACACACACAGAGCTGCTCCACTAATCCCCTTTATTACCCCAGTGACATGAGGCACCAAGCCACTGTTACACCCAGGTCTGTCTGGGAAATGCTCTCTTTTTCTTGTCCTTCATTAGTGTCTTTCACGTGCAATTAGGGTTGATGGGGAAATTGGCTGTTTTGAAAAATCTGCCTGATTATTGGAATTGTATGACGGCATAGAGAGAGGCTTTGAACGGTCATGGTTGACTGCAGTAGTGTGGCAGATTTGCCTCCAAATCTAGAAATGGTTTGAGTCATTCCTCCATATGTGACTTGTTTACCAAGTCCGTCAGCAGTGCATATGCTACCATGTAATACCTGCAAGAGACCCTGCAGCTGAAGGTCAAGGACGTTCTGTGCCATTCTGTTCTTTCCTTCCTGTCAACCTCTCCTTTACCATTTCTCTCTACCTATATCCCCCTTTTACTCAAGTCACGTGGACTTTCTCTTTGACTGACAGGGAACACTTTTGCATGTTGAGAGCATGCTGGCCAGCACTCACACTGACACACACACACTGACACACCACCCCTGCTGCCTACTCATATGTCAAGGGTGCTATTGCACATTAACACAGTCACATTCTCATGTGTGTCTAACACGGCTGAGAGGAGAGGGGGAGAGGTTGTCTCCGGCCTGAAATGGCTGCTCTGGTGACAGGCCCTGGCAGTGGCCCTCTCATTCTCTCACACATTGTTTCCTATGGGGAGAGCAGATGGCTAAGCCTAGCTCACCACCTTCAGGCGGCTGCCTGCACAACGGGGGCATCGCCACAGGCATCACTTTAGGCCCTGGAAGCCCGGAAGGGGCAGGTTTCACACCCCTAGCAACATGCCAGGGACAGAGCAGAGGGGACCGGACGGGCATCCGTACAATAACACACTTCCCCAACCCCTGCCAGCCCTTACGAATGCAATAAATGAAGACAAGAATGTGAATGTGCCCTCGTTAACAAACTGAACACATACAACACATACAGGGCCAGTCAAAAGTTGACACACCTACTTATTCTGGGGGTTTTCTTTATTTTTACTATTTTCTACATTGTAGAATAATAGTGAACACATCAAAACTATGAAATAACACATGGAATCATGTAGTAACCAAAAGAAAGTGTAACAAATCAAAATATATTTTATATTTGAGATTCTTTAAAGTAGCCATCCTTTGCCTTGATGACAGCTTTGCACACTCTTGGCATTCTCTCAACCAGCTTCATGAGGAATGCTTTTCCAACAGCCTTGAAGGAGTTCCCACATATGCTGAGCACTTGTTGGCTGCTTTTCCTTCACTCTGTGGTCCAACTGATCCCAAACCATCTCAATTGGGTTGAGGTCAGGTGATTGTGGAGGCCAGGTCATCTGATACAGCACCATCACTCTCCTTGGTCAAATAGCCCTTACACAGTCTAGAGGTGTGTTTTGGGTCATTGTCCTGTTGAAAAACAAATGATAGTCCCACTAAGCGCAAACCAGATTGGATGGCGTATCGCTGCAGAATGCTGGTTAAGTGTGCCTTGAATTCTAAATAAATTACAGACAGTGTCACCAGCAAAGCACCCCCACACCATCACACATCCTCCTCCATGCTTCACAGTGGGAACCACACATGCAGAGATCATCCGTTCACCTACAGTTGGAACCAAAAATCTCAAATTTGACTCATCAGACCAAAGGATATATTTCCACCGGTCTAATGTCCATTGCTTGTGATTCTTGGCCCAAGCAAGCTTATTCTTCTTATTGGTGTCCTTTAGTAGTGGTTTTAATTCAAGTCTCCTCTGAACAGTTGATGTTGAGATGTGTCTGTTACTTGAACTCTGTGAAGCATTTATTTGGGCTGCAATTTCTGAGGCTGGTAACTCCGTTTTATTTATTTTACCTTCATTTAACTAGACAAGTCAGTTAACAAATTCTTATTTTCAATGGGCTTACAGTGGGTTTACTGCCTTGTTCAGGGTCAGAATGACAGATTTTTACCTTGTCAGCTCGGGGATTCGATCTTGCAACCTATCAGTTACAACTCCAACGCTCTAACCACTAGGCTACCTGCCGCCCCTAATGAACTTATCCTCTGCAGCAGAGGTAACTCTGGGTCTTTCCTGTGGCGGTCCTCATGAGAGCCAGTTATCATAGCGCTTGACGGTTTTTGCGACTGCACTTGAAGAAACCTTCAAAGTTCTTGCCATTTTCCGTATTGACTGACCTTCATGTCTTAAAGTAATGATGGACTATCGTTTCTCTTTGCTTATTTGAGCGGTTCTTACCATAATATGGACTTGGTCTTTTACCAAATAGGGCTATCTTCGGTTTACCCACCCCTACCTTGTCACAACTGATTGGCTCAAATGCATTAAGATGAAATTCCACAAATGAACTTTTAATAAGCCACGCCTGTTAATTGAAATGCATTCCAGGTGACTACCTCATGAAGCTGGTTGAGAGAATGCCAAGCGTGTGCAAAGCTGTCATCAAGGCAAAGGGTGGCTACTTTGAAGAATTTGTTTAACACTTGTCTGGTTACTACATGATTCCATATGTGTTATTTCATAGTTTTGATGTCTTCACTACTATTCTACAATGTAGAAAAGAGTAAAAATAAAGAAAAACCCTTGAATGAGTAGGTGTCCAAACTTTTGACTGGTACTGTATGCGTTTGAGAAAGTGCCAAATCAACGCATGTCAAGTTTGATCCGGTGTTGTACTTCATGCGGTTTACTTTTTATTCTACGTGTTTGTATATAAATTCTATATTCGCAAATGTTTTATGGATTCATTGTTTGTTGTGCAAGACTAAGTTGCGTAAACTAGGCAATCGTTTACAGTAGGATGCAGCTTTCCAGGGTTGGTTTTTCAACAGTATTATTCCAAAGCACACAATTCCAGAGGCATAAACAATTTTAGTTTAAATCGGGAAAGGCTTGCACACTTTATTTTTTTGTAATGTTTAAATCATGCTTCAGGATTTCCTCATTACAACTCTGCAGATAACTGTACACATTTGTCTAGGAAATTTGTGGACCTAATTATAAAAACATTTTTCTGGCAAGCTAACATGCTTTCCTGTTTCGTTCAAACGTCTTAGTGTATGAACATATCTTCTTCAGAAGAAGACTACTCAATTGCACCTTTGCTTGTGTTACCTTGTTTGACAGCAGTTTGTTTCAAGTGGCTGAGCATTGCAAAGTCCTCTGGACCGGTTCAAGTGTACATAATACAACTGGCAGTCTGAAAAACAGTAAAGCCATTTCTGTCTGATGCGATTTGAGCCGGCCAATGTGAGCTGGAGGTTTGTTTCGTTATATAGATGTGCAGCCTGTTCATCAGCCAGCGCACCATTTCATTAGCTTCAAATTGTCTGGGAACAAAGAACAGCCTCTAGATGTCTAAACAGTTGCCACTCTCCTGCAGAAACCAAGACAAGAGTTATCATTTTGATAATTGCAGCTTATTTTTGTGGATGCACTTCTTAAATTTGCCAGACGATTGTCAACAGTTAAAGTGTTCTGGTAACTGTTGTCTCAATGTGCTTGTGCAAGTAGGCTAGTTATATTTTTTACTAATAAAACTATTTTGTGGAAGCAACATGCCTTTATTCAATCGTGTGTGTGTTTGGGTGTGAGAACGGTTGGGGATGGCTGTCGGCTACCAGCAATTTTTTTAAAAAAGATGTCCGGATGGTATGGGATGTACTGCGCATAGGCAGGGTTGCAGTCAGGCTGTTCAGTGTTCCTATAGCCCCTAGATAGATGTCTATCTACACACACACACACACACACACACACACACACACACACACACACACACACACACACACACACACACAGTTGAAGTCGGAAGTTTACATACACTTATGTTGGAGTCATTAAAACTCGTTTTTCAACCACTCCACAAATTTCTTGTTAACAAACTATAGTTTTGGCAAGTCGGTTAGGACATCTACTTTGTGCATGACACAAGTCATTTTTCTAACAATTGTTTACAGACAGGTTATTTCACTAAAATTCACTGTATCACAATTCCAGTGGGTCAGAAGTTTACATACACTAAGTTGACTGTGCCTTTAAACAGCTTGGAAAATTCCAGAAAATTATGTAATGGCTTTAGAAGCTTCTGATAGGCTAATTGACATAATTTGAGTCAATTGGAGGTGTACCTGTGGAGGTATTTCAAGGCCTTCAAACTCAGTGCCTCTTTGCTTGACATCATGGGAAAATCTAAAGAAATCAGCCAAGAACTCAGAAAAAGTCTGGTTCATCCTTGGGAGCAATTTCCAAAGATTGTGAAATGTCAGAATAATAGTAGAGAGAATTATTTATTTTAGCTTTTATTTCTTTCATCACATTCCCAGTGGGTCAGAAATGTACATACACTCAATTAGTATTTGGTAGCATTATTTCAAATTGTTTAACTTGGGTCAAACGTTTTGGGTAGCCTTCCACAAGCTTCCCACAATAAGTTGGGTGAATTTTGTCCCATTCCTCCTGACAGAGCTGATGTAACTGAGTCAGGTTTGTATGCCTCCTTGCTCGCACACACTTTTTCAGTTCTGCCCACAAATTTTCTATAGGCTTGAGCACAAGGTTTGTGATGGCCACTCCAATACCATGACTTTGTTGTCCTTAAGCCATTTTGCCACAACTTTGTAAGTATGCTTGGGGTCATTGTCCATTTGGAAGACCCATTTGCAACCAAGCTTTAACTTCATGACTGATGTCTTGAGATGTTGCTTCAATATATCCACGTAATTTTCCTACCTCATGATGCCATCTATTTTGTGAAGTGCACCAGTCCCTCCTGCAGCAAAACACCCCCACAACATGATGCTGCCACCCCCGTGCTTCATGGTTGGGATGGTGTCCTTCGGCTTGCAAGCCTCCCCCTTTTTCCTCCAAACATAACGATGGTCATTATGGCCAAACAGTTCTATTTCTGTTTCATCAGACCAGAGGACATTTCTCCAAAAAGTACGATCTTTGTCCCCACGTGCAGTTGCAAACCGTAGTCTGGTTTTATGGTGGTTTTGGAGCAGTGGCTTCTTCCTTGCTGAGTGGCCTTTCAGGTTATTTCGATATAGGACTCGTTTTACTGTCGATATAGATATGGAATAGACAACAGGTGGAAATTATAGGCAATTAGCAAGACACCCCCAATAAAGGAGTGGTTGTGCAGGTGGTGACCACAGACCACTTCTCAGTTCCTATGCTTCCTGGCTGATGTTTTGGTCACTTTTGAATGCTGGCGGTGCTTTCACTCTAGTGGTAGCATGAGACGGAGTCTACAACCCACACAAGTGGCTAAGGTAGTGCAGCTCATCCAGGATGGCACATCAATGCGAGCTGTGGCAAGAAGGTTTGCTGTGTCTGCCAGCGTAGTGTCCAGAGCATGGAGGCGCTACCAGGAGACAGGCCAGTACATCAGGAGACGTGGAGGAGGCCGTAGGAGGGCAACAACCCAGCAGCAGGACCGCTACCTCCGCCTTTGTGCAAGGAGGAGCAGGAGAAGCACTGCCAGAGCCCTGCAAAATGACCTCCAGCAGGCCACAAATGTGCATGTGTCTGCTCAAACGGTCAGAAACAGACTCCATGAGGGTGGTATGAGGGCCCGACGCCCACAGGTGGGGGTTGTGCTTACAGCCCAACACCGTGCAGGACGTTTGGCATTTGCCAGAGAACACCAAGATTGGCAAATTCGCCACTGGCGCCCTGTGCTCTTCACAGATGAAAGCAGGTTCACACTGAGCACGTGACAGAGTCTGGAGACGCCATGGAGAACGTTCTGCTGCCTGCAACATCCTCCAGCATGACCGGTTTGGCGGTGGGTCAGTCATGGTGTGGGGTGGCATTTCTTTGGGGGGCCGCACAGCCCTCCATGTGCTCGCCAGAGGTAGCCTGACTGCCATTAGGTACCGAGATGAGATCCTCAGACCCCTTGTGAGACCATATGCTGGTGCGGTTGGCCCTGGGTTCCTCCTAATGCAAGACAATGCTAGACCTCATGTGGCTGGAGTGTGTCAGCAGTTCCTGCAAGAGGAAGGCATTGATGCTATGGACTGGCCCGCCCGTTCCCCAGACCTGAATCCAATTGAGCACATCTGGGACATCATGTCTCGCTCCATCCACCAACGCCACGTTGCACCACAGACTGTCCAGGAGTTGGCGGATGCTTTAGTCCAGGTCTGGGAGGAGATTCCTCAGGAGACCATCCGCCACCTCATCAGGAGCATGCCCAGGCGTTGTAGGGAGGTCATACAGGCACGTGGAGGCCACACACACTACTGAGCCTCATTTTGACTTGTTTTAAGGACATTACATCAAAGTTGGATCAGCCTGTAGTGTGGTTTTCCACTTTAATTTTGAGTGTGACTCCAAATCCAGACCTCCATGGGTTGATAAATTGGATTTCCATTGATTATTTGTGTGTGATTTTGTTGTCAGCACATTCAACTATGTAAAGAAAAAAGTATTTAATAAGATTATTTATTTCATTCAGATCTAGGATGTGTTGTTTAAGTGTTCCCTTTATTTTTTTGAGCAGTATATATACACACACACACACAGCAGCTGTCTGAAAACAGCTGAATTAGACAGAAGAGACAAGAGGTTTCTCTCCCTTTATAACACGTGGTCATGAAACATTACAGACTGTCTGCAAATGGGATTGAAAAAAAGCAGAATCACTCCATAAAGCAGGTTCAGAATCCAGGTATCTTTTATTGCATTAGCAAGTGGCATGAAATAACTAACCGTAGGAGAGTTGTTGCAAATGGGGATGTTATGTTCAGTCTGAGCCTGAACATAACCATAATGAATGACAGCATGTGTAGGCTTGCTGCTGCTGCGTTTATACAAGTAGACTGGCACAAAAAGCAACAGCTGTTGGAGCCAGTCAGTTCAGCATGGGTTCCATGGAGGAGAGTCAATCTGTATCCCCCATCCCATCCTCTGGGTCCACCGAGCATCCCATCAGCCAAGCCAGCATCAAAACAGCCTAGATAACTTGAAATCTGACTAATATGAACAGGAATTGCCAGGTCAAACTGGAGAGAAATATACCCTACTAAGAACCCAAGAATACTGGTCTTACTCCCAGCTGGGGACTAAATCCATGCTTCTCATAGAGTAGGTGGAAGTCTTAAGCCCCCATATCTGTGCTAGCCTGTACGGTGGGTGATATATCATATTTCTAGGTATACTGGCGTGGAGCCACATACCGGTATGGATTTTTACAATCCCGTCTATAGAAGGTACTTTGATACAGTGCTAAATAAAAACAGTTCAATAAATTTGACTACTTCGCTGTCAGTTTTGTCCTAGTTGAGTATAAAATAATCAGAATAGAGAACGCCCATTAAAACCACTAAGAATTCATTTGTTGCCATTCTAGGGTCATGCACTACTAATAAAATATACTAAGAACTTTTATTCAGAATCATAAAATACCGTCAAATCCCGCCAAAAATATGAAAAATGGTGATATATTTCGGCATTATCACCCAGCCCTACTAGCCTGTGTAAAATAATAAACATACCATATGTTCCTCAATGTATAACTGTCAAGTATCTATGGTCTGCCTAATATAGAAGAGATTAGTTTAGCCGGTCAACCTATTTCTGACTTTTTACAAAGAATCTGTAGACAAAACAAAATAAACTATTTTGCACTAGAATCAGTCATGTATTTTCTAATGATTTTAAACACATATACACACGGTTTATTTTCCTTTGAAAACATGCGAATGCAAGAGGACTCCGATAACGAGATAGTTACTCTGAGAGAATCTCCAATCTCTTGTCTCATTACAGCTGATTACAGCCAAGTCAGCGGTGGGATGTTGGGAGAAATGTGCTTTCCTGAAACAAACATAGATTATTCAAGGCTCTCTCTCCTCTTGTTTATGCAACAGAGTGGAGATCAAATAGCAGCTCTCCTCTTGGGAAAACGTTAATAAAATCCGCTCCTCTGTCTATTTAACCTACATTTCCTTCAAAAGGCTCTCGCCTTGAGTTGCCGTCATGACAGCTCAGGGATGTGGGCTCAGCTCTGGGATGAGAGCTTTGAACCCTGCAGACTTCCAAGTATAGGGTTAATCCAACTGTATATCCCACCTTGAGCATCAAGTCGACTCGTCCTGCATATGCTCCGTATAACTTGAACAGAGAACAACAAGAGATGCGCGATATAGGTTGTATCGATGTAGGTGGTTATGAGACAAACTAAACATGTGCGCGTAAATCAGCTCTTTATCCATAATTTTTTTTGTTTATCAATAACATTTTACAGCTAGTATCTTCATAGTTCACCACAAAGGAATTCAATAAAAATGCATGAATCCTAGGCGCGGGTGATGATGTCACTTAAACATGTTTCCGTGAAGCACCTCTGGAGTCATGATGTTGACAGGTACAAAGACAGATATAGGCCGGGCCAAGAATCTCAACGCTCTATCAGTCATCAAAACCCAATCAGCAATAACTGCAGTGCTGTAATGCGTCGCTGAGGAACAAATCACCCAAAGCGCGCCAATACTTCACCATCGTTAATGCGAGGCTTTTTCTTTCTGACAACCATCATCTTCATGAGAGTCCATATTACAGATAAAATATGGTCATCAACAGCAGCTGAAAATGACCTTGCATTGTCCAAGACTATGCCTCTCCTGTTCCAGCAGTCATCCGAGAGGCTGGGGGAGTAACGGCAATGACCTTGCTGCTGCTGTAAAGTGCTGAGAGAAGCAGTATGAGCTACGCTAGGCTAGATGACAAACAGGGGAGCTGTAAGAAAACAACACACCCTGACAGTTCAAAGGAGCGTTTAAATATTTCAAATCATCATAAGCATCAGAAAAGATTGGCTAAAGGTAAGGTACACCACGACTACACAGTGGGAATTGAAACAGGCCTTTCCTCACACGTAATTATTAAGCATTGTCTGAAGAGGGATAGGACCGGTTTGGAAAGTGTTAAAGAAACAGAAACGCATTTGTGGAATCTGCAAAACATATATATTGTTTGTGAAATGCAGAGTCCTTTGAGCTACAGTACTTTCATTAGTCTAGCTAGCCTGAAACAAATGAATAAAAAATTATGTTTTTGCACCACAGACAAATGTTTCCCCAGAAGTGGAGGATTACTGTATTGTGTTTGTGTGAAAAAACACACGGCTCAATTGAAGCGTTCACTGAACAGGCTGAAGAGAAGTTGTAAAATCACAGCGCTAGAAGTTTTTAATTAGTATCTTCAAAAAACAGTAGAGTTGACAGCTTATGGACTGATCCTTTCAATACTATAGCTCCCTTTTCTCCGACTTGCGTAGTGTTTCACAGAACCCACCTGTGATTGCCTGTTTGAAGCTGACCTTCTTTTCCTGAAACATGGCCAGGATTCCTCCACTAGCTTGTTTTCAGAATACCTAAATGTTTTTTTGGCATGGAATGTTGTTCATGTTAAACAGACAGGATTTAGAAAACACACGCCGTTGAGTAACGGCTAAACCAGCATTCATTTAAGATAAGAGGGGCAATAGATCTCTCAAGATATTGATAAGCAAACTCTGCCAACCTAGGCATTTTGTTTTAGGGAGGGTGAAGTATTTTTAGCATTTTTTTTACCTTGGGACTATGATGAATCGAGTCCAAGCCTTCAGGCGTTTACCGCTCTGCACCGAGTCATTGAAATAACTTTCCTATACTCTTGATACCATGGTTGACCCCGTTTATAGGATAGGAATAGGCTTAGATGAATTGTGCTGTAGTACAACGTGCAGTAGTATGTGCTCTAGGAGGAACACCTATACAGGCTCACTGTATAAATCTATTGGTTATATTTGTTGAGAGGAGAGAGTTTGGCTATTTCCCTTACAAAGATACTGAGAAATACAATGATCTGGCATCATTGTCCTTGCCACTATGCAAAACTGAAAAACAAACTACAGTACATTTTACACTGAACAAAAATACAAACTAACATGTAAAGTGTTGGTCCCATGTTTCACAAGCTGAAATAAAGAAATCCCACAAATGCTTATTTCTCTCAAAGTTTGTGCACAAATTTGATTATATCCCTATTAGAAAGCATTTCTCATTTGCCAAGACAATCCATCCACCTGACAGGTGTGGCATATCAGGAAGCTGATTAAACAGCATGATCATTACACAGGTGCACCTTGTGCTGGGGGCGTAAAAGGCCACTTTAGAATGTGCCGTTTTGTCACACATTTTAGTCATTTAGCAGACACTCGCATACCGAGCGACTTTCAGTTAGCTATCTTAAGACGAATGTACTGTGGGACAACCACATATCACAGGCATAGAAAGTACATTTTTCTTCAATAACGTAGCTGTCAGTAGAGTCAGAGCTGGGGGTAGGGGACAAGTGCAAGTGCTGGTTAAGTGTTCTTTTTTTTTTTTTGGGGGGGTGGGGCCTAGAACCGAGCCCTGGGAGACACCAGTAGTGAGAGTATGTGGTGCAGACACAGATCCTCTCCACTTCACCTGGTAGGAGCGGCCTGTCAGGTAGGATGCAATCCAAGAGTGTGCATAGCCTGAGAAAGAGGGGAGACAGAGGTCAAGGTGTAGGGTAGTTCTGTGTGAGTGGGACCAGTGAACTCAATAGGCTGAGTGAATGAGGAGCGGATGTCGTTAACCTTTTTTTCCCAAAGTGGTTGACAAAGTCGTCCGCCGACAGGGAGGAGGTGAGGATTATTTTATTTCACCTTTATTTAACTACGCAAGTCAGTTAAGAACAAATTCTTATTTACAATGATGGCCTACCCCGGCCAAACCCTAACGATGCTGGGCCAACTGTGCGCTGCCCTATGGGACTCCCAATCACAGCCGGTTGTGATACAGCCTGGAATCGAACCAGGGTCTGTAGTGATGAGATGCAGTGCCTTAGACCGATGCGCCACTCGGGAGCCAAATTAAGGAGGGAGGAGAAGGTGGAAGAGTTTCCTAGGGTTGAAATTTAGTGTGGCAGAAAGTGGCTTTAGCAGCAGATACAGAGGAAGAGAAGATAGGTCCTCCGGAAGTTTAGTTTTCCTCCATTTTTTCTCAGCTGCCCGCAGCCTTGTTCTGTAAGCTCGCAATGAGTCACTCAGCCACGGAGCAGGATGGCCGAGCCAGCCGGGAGGAAAGGGGACAGTGCAAGTCATAGGATGCGGAAAAGGGAGGAGAGTAGAGACCTGGGGGGGGGGGGGGGGGGGGGGTCAGTGAGATTACTAGGCGAGCAGCCTCTAGTAAAGATGAGGGAGTTGGAAAGACAATAATTGAAGGCAGACGTCGGGAGGTTGAAGTCGCCAAGTACGAAGAACGGTGAGCTATCGTCAGGAAATGAGCTTATCAAGTGGTCAAAATCATTGAGGAACTCTCCAAGGGCACCTGGTGGGCAATAGATGTTAAGCTTGAGTGGACAAGTGACAGTATGGAATTCAAATGAGGAGATGGATAGGTGAGAGAAGGAGAAAAAATCCACTGACTACCCCAAAAAAAATCCACTGACAGCCACTGACTACCCAAAACAAGTCAGAAATTGCCCTGCCCCTTGATCCTGGTTGATCCAGCGGTTCACACGCCAAGTAAGCCACTGGTAAGACAGGCAGCACTTAAAGCAGATGATCCTAGCTAGCAAAAGAACAGTACTAGACCACAACAGATAAAGACAACATTATGTACTTATCACTCATGGAGATATCAGGAGTCCTCTAGCAATAGAATGAAGCATACTGAGATGGAGCTTGAGAAGCTGGTTATATATACACACTCAGAAAAGAGATGAAACCACTCCACCTCCAATACAGCCACTGATTACTAAAACAAGTCACAAATTGCCCTGCCCCTTGATCCTGGTTGATGTGTCACGCAACACAATGCCATAGATGTCTCAAGTTGAGGGAGCGTGACTGCAGGAATGTCCACCAGAGCTGTTGCCAGAGAATTGAATGTTCATTTCTCAATCATAAGCTGTCTCCAACGTCATTTTAGAGAATTTGGCAGTACGTCCAACCTGCCTTACAACCGCAGACCACGTGTAACCACACCAGCCCAGGACCTCCACATCTCTATTCTTCACTTGTGGGATCATCTGAGGAGTATTTATGTCTGTAATAAAGCCCTTTTGTGGGGGAAAACTCATTCTGATTGACTGGGCCTGGCTCCCCAGTGGGTGGGCCTGGCTGTCAAGTGGGTGGGCCTATGCCCTCCCAGGCCGACCCATGGCTGCACCCCTGCCCAGTCATGTGAAATCCATAGGTTAGGGCCTAATGAATTCATTTCAATTGACTGATTTCCTTACTTTGACTCAGTAAAATCATATTTTTGTTCAGTATACAATACATTTATGGTGAACAGCATACTGAATCTGCATCTATGGCAGTTTGGAATGGCTCTTCACTGGCCAAATCTCAGTATCTGACACCAATGAGCCACAAGAGATCCACAATGCAGAGCGAGCAGTATTAATTTCACCAGTAGTCATCTGGCCCGTGGTCCTCAGTAGGGGCTGTGCACAAGGAAAACATCTGTACGGCCCTCCCCCTCAGAGACAGAGACTGTGGGTTTCCTATTACTCAGGATGGCTGATGACAGCCCCAGACAACCATCTGCTGGAGGTACGCTTCACTCTCCCTTCAGATCCATCAACGTCATGAATCTGTCTTCAAGCGTTCTCCTCCCCTACGGCATGTGGAGGACACACTGACTGCAAGCCGCAGCATTCCCACTCCTACTGCTCTGTCTCTCCCACTCCCATTCTCTCCCACTCACACTCCCAGCTCTCCATCTCTAAATCTCTGTCCTACCCTCTCCTCATGCTGGGCTGTGTGTGGAGCTTGGAGGCTTGGGGGTCTACTGTGGAGAAGCAGCACTCTAGGACGTGATGAAGTGGCTCTTAGACTTATAGAGCCGTCAATTACAGGCAGATTTTAGTCACATTCTGCCAGGACAGAACTGTGCAGGCTAGAAAACAGGATGAAGTGGATGGGCGAGTCTCACTGGTATGCTTTCCACTCTTCATACAAATAAACCTCCATTTTAAGTAAGGCAGTGAAAAATGCAGGGTTGGTTGAAAAACAACACGCAGGATGGGCTATGATGTTGAAGGCAAATGACCACAACAGTGTCACATGATCTCCAGTCTCTGTAGCTGAGGTCACAAACTCCTTGACCCTCCGTCAGAATATTAATCAAACACAGCCATTAATGTACTTCAGCCATTAATGTACTTCATGTGCTTCCCATTAAGCCAATAAAACCATTTGTTTTTTTCTGAACATAAAAATGTACACTACCGTTCAAAAGTTTGGGGTCACTTAGAAATGTCCTTGTTTTTGAAAGAAAAGCTCATTTTTTGTCCATTAAAATGACATCAAACTGATCAGAAATACAGTGTAGACATTGTTAATGTTGTAAATGACTATTGTAGCTGGAAACGGCTGATATTTAATGGAATATCTACATAGGCCTACAGAGGCCCATTATCAGTAACCATCACTCCTGTGTTCCAATGGCATGTTGTGTTAGCTAATCCAAGTTTATCATTTTAAAAGGCTAATTAATCATTATGAAACCCTTTTGCAATTATGTTTGCACAGCTGAAAACTGTTGTTCTGATTAAAGAAGCAATAAAACTGGCCTTCTTTAGACTAGTTGCGTATTTGGAGCATCAGCATTTGTGGGTTCGATAACAGGCTCAAAAAGGCCAGAAACAAAGACATTTCTTCTGAAACTCGTCAGTCTATTCTTGTTCTGAGAAAAAAAGGCAATTCCATGCGAGAAATTGTCAAGAAACTGATGATCTCGTACAATGCTGTGTACTACTCCCTTCACAGAACAGCGCAAACTGTCGTTTCCAGCTACAATAGTCATTTACAACATCAACAATGTCTACACTGTATTTCTGATCAATTTGATGTTATTTTAAATGGACAAAAAATGTGCTTTTCTTTCAAAAACATGGACATTTCGAAGTGACCCCAAACTTTTGAACGGTAGTGTAATTAAAAAATGTACAAATGACCTGTATCGCCATTCACCACCGCACTGGCTACCTCTATAACATTGTCTGCGTTTCGACAGGCAGCGCAACTGACATTTTTTCCACTAATAGGGTTTTTGACCAATCACATCAGATCTTTTTCAGAGCTAATCTGATTGGTCAAAAGACCAAATAGTTTAAAAAAATATAGCAGAATTGCGCTGCCTGTCTAAACGCAGCCAATGTTACAGAGGTAGCCAGTGCGTTAATTCCAAAGGTGAGATAATGCAAAGGATAAGGCCCATCTCCTCACGACAGGTCAATATGGGCCAGCAGCTGCTAATGTAAAATGGATTCAACGTTTCCTCCCATCTAATCACCAGTCAGCTACAATGTGCTTCTCTTTCCCTCAGGTTAAAATGTATTATAAACTGGGTGGTTCAAGCCCTGAATGCTGATTGGGTGAAATCCGTGTTATATCAGACCACAGGTATGACAAGAAATTAATTTTTGCTGTTTTAATTACGTTGGTAACCAGTTTATATAATAGCAATAGGGCACCTCGGGGGTTTGTGTTATATGGCCAATATACCACGGCTAATGGCTTTACCAGGCACTCTGTGTTGCGTTGTGCGTAAGAACAGCCCTTAGCCGTGGTATATTGGCCATATACCACACCTCTTCAGGCCTTATTGCTTAATTAAACACTCCAATAACTGCCATTTTCTCTCCATTGGGTTTTAAAATGTTCAAAGGATTAATTGTTGTTTGTTGGTTAGAGCGTACAACTATTAAATGCATTTTCATAACTAAGGTGAGGGGGGTGTCACACTTAATTGCTGTATGGCTGACATGGTCCCTGCTTCTAAAAATGGGAGATAGCAGTGTGTCGTGTGGGGCGTCAGGTTCTTTGTGACACATTTCCTTAGAACTGTTGACGAGTATAATTACAGCTACGCAGCAGCAATGTTCCTCCATCTGTATTAATGAATTGATCCAAAGCTACAGAGAGAGCAAGATAACACCACCAATGAGAATAGATTTGTTGGATTTGTCTAGCTCGGCTACGTGAACGCTCCCCTGTATCTAAGAACGCACTCTGCTCCACCAGGCCTCCTCAGACAGAGACGCACCGCCTTCAGCAATACAGCTTCCCTCTCCAATACCCATCCTACCTAGTATGCGTTGCTTCTTAGCATTGATACGGCCAGTTGTAGATTTCTTGGCCGAATATCTCCTACTGATGTACTCACATACTACTGTACTGCCTCAGAAGCAGTTCATATCAAGGTCCTAACTTTGTCCATGACTGCCCTTCACAGTATTGACAAGAGTGTGAGTTTTTGCCCCAACCCGGCTCGTGGAAAGTGACAAAGAGCTCTTCAGGGCACAAATAATAATAATCAATGATTTCTCTCTTCATTTAGCCATCTTACATATAAAACCTTATTTGTTCATCAATAATTGTGAATAACTCACCACAGGTTAATGAGAAGGGTGTGCTTGAAAGAATGCACATAACTCTGCAATGTTGGGTTGTATTGGAGGGAGTCTCAGTCTTAAATCATTTTCCACACACAGTCTGTGCCTGTATTTAGTTTTCATGCTAGTGAGGGCCGAGAATCCACTCTCACATAGGTACGCGGTTGCAAAAGGCATCAGTGTCTTAACAGCATGATTTGTCAAGACAGCATACTCTGAGCGCAGCCCAATCCAGAAATCTGGCAATGGCTTCTGATTACATTTTCACAGAACCGCTTGTTGCAATTTCGATGAGGCTCTCTCGTTCAGATATCGGTAAGTGGACTGGAGGCAGGGCATGAAAGGGATAACGAATCCAGTTGTTTGTGTCGTCCGTTTCGGGAAAGTACCTGCGTAATTGTGCACCCAGCTCACTCAGGTGCTTCGCTATATCACATTTGACATTGTTCGTAAGCTTGAGTTTATTTGCTCACAAAAAAATCTTACAATGATGGAAAGACCTGCGTGTTGTCCTTGTTAATGAAGACAGAGAAGAGCGCCAACTTCTTAATCATAGCCTCAATTTTGTACTGCACATTGAATATAGTTGCAGAGAGTTCCTGTAATCCTAGATTCAGGAACTCTTTGTTCATTATTTGAATAGGCTACCTGTATTTGACATTGTGTTTTTATTTCGCTGAACACTAGATGGTTTCATTTTATTTTTGGCAGTGAAACGAGGCTACTCAGGCGAGAGAGAAAAATCTCACCCAAATGTATAACCCCGTAAAATATAATAATAATGTGAATGACATTTTTATTTGGCGTACCCCCGATGGCATTGCCCCCAGTTTGGGAATACCTGCTCTACAAAATCCGTAGAGTACGACCCTACCTCACACAGGAAGCGGCGCAAGTCCTAATCCAGGCACTTGTCCTCTCCCGTCTGGACTACTGCAATTAGCTGTTGGCTGGGCTCCTCGCTTTTGAAACCCCTGCAACTTATGCAGCGGCCTGCCTGTTTTTCAACCTTCCCTTTCAAGTTCTCTCATGTCACCCTGCTCCTCCACACACTCCACTGGCTTCCAGTTGAAGCTTGCATCCACTACAAGAACATGGTGCTTACCTACAGAACTGCAAGAGGAACTGCCCCTCCCTAACTTCAGGCTATGCTCAAACCCTACACCCCAACCCGAACATTCCGTTCTGCCACCTCAGGTCTCTTGGCCCTCCCACCCCTACGGGAGGACAGCTCCCACTCAGTCCTTCTCTATCCTGGCACCCCAGTGGTGAAACCAGCTTCCTCCTGAAGCTAGGACAGCAGAGTCCCTGCCCATCTTCCAAGAACATCTGAAACCCTACCTCTTCAAACAGTATCTTAAATTTTCCTCCTTCTCACCTCGACCCCCCCCCCCCACAAAAAAGAAATAACACTTAGCCAGCACTTGCACTTGACCCCCCCCCCTTCTAGCTCTGACTCTACTGACAGCTACGTTGAGAAACAAATGTACTTTCTTTGCCTGTGATATGTGGTTCTCCCACCTAGCCACTGTATCTTAAGATGAATGCACTAACTAAGTTGCTCTGGTTAAGATCGTCTGCTAAATGACTGAAATGTAAAATCCCAGCTGTCCTACATAAACATGCATGAGCACAAATGAACAACTGCAGCAGAAACACACACTACTCAGACCCACATACACGCATGGCACGTGTACATTTAGACACACTCGGACACACACACACAAGAACACACAGAGACAGCGTAAAAGTCGCCTCTGCGTGATGAAATAATCATTGAAGCTATTTCTTCTAAGAGAATGAACAATCAGCCCTAGTTTCATTCACTTCACTGCTCCTCTGTTCTTCCCTTACTCCATCCATTCCATACAGATGAAATATTTACCAACAGAGGGCTTTCAAAGAGGGACAACTTCTTCAGGGGACCCAAGTCCAACCTAAAGCCCATCCCCAAGAACAGAGAAACATCATTCTCTGTAGTCTGTAGCCTAGGCCTATAATTGTACATAATAATCATTCCTGTCACCAGTTTCACAGACCTGAGACTGTGAAAGGGATCGAGCTCTCATTACTGCTCTGTGTGGTAGCACTGCATCTCAAATACCCACCAGGCATAATTACCCAATTGTCACAATTCCGAAGACACTTCTGAGACAACATTGATTTAACGCAGCCGTAATGAACCCTTGTACTGTACATGTCTCATAAAGAGTCGAGTGACAGTAGCAGAAAGACTTGAACGACAAAGAAATGGGGGCAATGGAGGAAGAGGAGAACAGAGAGTAAACAGGGGTCACATGTTATGTGGATAGTCAGGACTTTCCATCTGTAGATGCTCTAACAGATAATCATACTATCAACAAACTATCTGTTGATAAGCAACGGCTTGTTAAAGTTACGGTTAGTGTTTTGAACAAGGGTAAGGTTTAAGAGCTGGGACGATAGACCAAAAAAATGACGTATACCAACATGGCCTTCCTCTTTCCAAAGCATTTTGCTTATGTCGGTCATTTTCTGCGACTTTGCTAGACAACGTTTCTGTAGATTGTTGTAAAACCATTATTTGGTCAACGGTAATATATGCATTAAGTTGATTCCAACTATGAAAGTATTTGCCGGTCCCTGTTTGGCTGTCGCCTGCTGGCTCTCGTTCTCTCTCCCCACTGTGCTCACCGAGGAGAGACAGATGCATTCTGAGAAGCACAAGCATGTGACCGTTGCTTAAAGGGGGATTGTGGGAAAGGCAGTTTTCAAAGCAACTACTGTTGTTCTTGTTCCAGAGAGGAGAGTCGCAGCTTTCTGGGAGTATATCATGTATTTCTCACCTCTTAATATTGACTTCACGGCACCCATTTACAACTAGAGTAGGCTGTAGTTAGTATGGTTTTGATGCCCAGCAGCGTTGCAGTTCTTGACACAAACCGGTGTGCCTGGCACCTACTACCGTACCCCGTTCAAAAGGCACTTCAATATTTTTGTCTTGCCCATTCACCCTCTGAATGGCACACATACACAATCCATGTCTTAATAGTCTCAAGGCTTAAAAATCCCTATTTAACCTGTCTCCTCCCCTTCATCTACACTAATTAACATCAATAAGTCTATTGCATAGAAAAAGCAGGTGTTCATAATGTTTTGTACACTCAGTGTCGCTTATAGGCCAATATGCGCAAAGATGCCAAAAAGAAGTCTGCTAATTCTGGATCCTATTTTGACAGGTTGCACATCAAAATATAATCATGCATTTCCTGGATATGTTCGATGAAATAGCTTAATTTTTTAATCATAGACCACCATTTCAGTCGTCTTACTTGACACTGAAAAAAAAGGTCTCGGGCCCCGCTGCTGAGTAACTGTCCATTAAAACATTATCATTGTATTTGTTGTTATCGAGCAAAACAGTTATATGACTTTTTGTCCATATCGCCCAGCTGTAGCACCTCCCCCAAAAAATTATTGATCGTAATTTATAGCAGATTTATCGTTATCGCAAATAATTGTCAATTTATCCCGGTATGGATTTTTGTCATCATCAACTTTGTCACCATGGAGGATTGTCATTATCATCTTCGATATACAGCCAAGATGGTGTGTGTAGTGGGCAGCGTAAAGCAGAGTGAGAGGTCCTACCTCAGGTTTAGGGATGAAGGCCTGTCCTGGGATGGTGAAGCAGTTCTTTACAGTACAGAGGTACTGGGCCATGATGGACAGACGACTCCTCTGTCTGCTGGCCGTGCTGGCTGTCAACCTCTGGAGAGGGGAACCCAACATATTTGGTCTGTATAATTTATACCCCTGAACAGTAGATCAACGCTGAATAATACAAATAGAAATTCAGGAAAACCGACTGAGTGAGAATAAACAGTACTGGACAGCACACATACTTCTGCCACCTCTTTCTGGAAGGTAAGAGTGAGTCTGGTCCGGCCGTAAACAAAGGGTCCAGTTCTGTTGGATATGTTCTCCAGCCACTTGATGATGAGAGGAGTGGACACACTGAAGGGAAGGTTCCCAATGATATGCAGGTCCGGTGGATCTGAGCAAGGACAATTGTAGTCAACCACACTGTTGCAAAACATGGCACAAAATCAATGTACTTTTTGTTTCAGACATAAAGCAATCTAGTAGATACTTCCATCAACCAGGCAAGTGACAAATCTACCTCAATGCTAAGTCTACTTTTTCATCTCACTCACCATCCTCCCATGCCTTGGTTATGACTTCTGGGAATCCTCTGTCCATTCTGTATGTGAGTATGTCACCATGGACAACCCTGAGCTTCCCTGGTGCTGCTTCAGACAAGAGCTGTGGAAACGGACATTGCATCTTACAGGTACTTGAGAATTTAAAAACGACTTTACTGTTTCCAATTTCGGCAATTCTTTGAAAGACAACCCCTTCCTGCATGTTCTCCTGTTAGGTACCTTTAGTCCAGGTATAAAGCGGTTGTCCTTCTCCACCACCAGCAGGTCTGCAGCCCCAGCGTTGAGGATGGAGCGGGTCAGACCTCCAGGTCCGGGACCCACCTCACACACATGGGCGTCCCTCAGACTGCCTGCCTGGCGCACAATCTTATCTACACAGTTCAGAAAACACACAGCGACCAGGGCGTACTACTTACTCACATTGGAATGGGTTGGATATAATAAAGGTGAACAATGTACAAATAACTGTCAAATTACAGGAAACACTTGAGTAAATGAAGGATACTAACTATATTGAAAGCAGGTGCTTCCACACAAGTGTGGTTCCTCAGTATATTAAGCAATTAACATCCCATCATGCTTAGGGTCATGTTTAAAAATGCCCAGTTGCCCATTATTTTGGCTACCATGGCTAGAAGAAGAGATCTCAGTGACTGAAAAAGAGGTCTCAAAGGAGCATTGTGGGTTTAAAGGGTGTGTCTCAGTCACCAGATCTCAGCTCAATTGAACACTAATGGGAGATTCTGGAGTGGCGCCTGAGACAGCGTTTTCCACCATCATCAACAAAACACCAAATGATGGAATTTTTCATGGAGGAATGGTGTCGCATCCCTCCAACGAGTTCCAGACACTTATAGAATCTATGCCAATGTGCATTTAGGGCCTTGTAAAAAGGAGAATGTGAACAGAATACAGACATTAAAATGGAATTCAACAATATAAACTAGTATTTGCATCAATCCAGTGGCCATTTGTTTTGCTAACTCTGTAGTCACATGAGCACAGAACAGCTAACCAAAAACCCCTCTCTTGCTGGTGCCCACTTACATTAAAGGTTATCTAGGCCTACACCCAAAAATCCACATTTATTAGACTTTTCCCAAACCTCAAGTGGTCTCCTGGTGTGGTTTAATCATTGTTGTGGACTTAAATTTTTTTTGTTATTTTTCTATTTTAAAAAAAATGGTAAACTGAAACCTGAAAAAAATAAAATTAAATGAATAAAACAGAATGGGCGGGGTTGGGGTGTGGGATACAATAAATGTAATTGGGCCCTAAGCATTGAATCTGTTCTGGTGGCCCAACACCCTATTAAATCACTATGTTGGTGTTTCCTTTATTTTGGCAGTTACTTGTATCAATGCACTATCTAGTTGATGTTACATGCATCTTTTATTACGACATTCTGATATTCAAGAATAGTGGCTTCCATATGAATATGACTTGCAGGCTAAATAAAGGTGGGCAGTGGCACTGTATTTTAGCATAGGCATATGCCTGGCTCCCATCTCTCCTTGGCAAAGCTGGCTATGCTTCTTTAATGCTTTTATCTAAAACAGAAACCTTGTTCAAGGGCACCAGATCAGATCTGCAGCACTGCATCACTGATAGAATCACATCGGTAGTGTCTGCTGCTTGTGGACAAGCCTATGTGGGCACTTCAGTCCAGTACACTAAATGTGACGTGAACAGGGGGAAAGAAAAACACCATTGCGTCCTCATTGTGTAGAAGACACAGTGTACCAGGTGTTGGTGCATTGCAGCTAGAGGAGGCAGCTGACTCACCTGTGAGCCTCATATCTAGTAGAAAGTTCTGGGACAGCTGTTTCTCTGCTCGCAGGTTGTACAGCTTGATTACCTCCCCAATGGTGGGCAGGGGAGGCAGGCGAAATGACGCCATCTTTCTGGGACCCGCCATCCCTCAAACCGGTCTGCTGTGGAAATATAACGGGTGGTACTGTAGTAAGAATATGATGATTAATGCACACTCTTCAATAGGGGAGCAATTACGCTGAGAGGGTAAATGTCAGAGTAATTAGTGACAGTTTACAGATCTGGGGATTATCTGCTAATCTCCCATAACGACGATAAACATGCTCATGCATCCAGGTTCCATTTTAGAGCTCAGCGATCGTATGAATTAGGAATAAGATACTCCATTAAAAGCCCAACTGCCATTGTCAAGGAATGATCAAAGGTAGCGAGAGAAAATACACGGCGTAGCATCTCTGAGGATTAAAAACATGATCTTGATCGCCACCCAGTGGATCAACCTACATTGTGTTATAACATTGATATTGGGCAGTTATGGATGTATCCTGCCAGAGATAGTGGAATGACTCCGTGGTGGATCTCTGTGGTGGAACAGTCATATGCTAAAACAGTCAAAGTCAACCCAATGTCAAATTAAATTGAGCATAGGACCTAACGCTACAGCAGATGGACCTTCAACTAGCTGAGGAACGCTCAACTCCCTTCTCTTATCCTGAGGCAGAGTTGAGTATTGATACCTGGTCTAGCGATTTGCTAGCAACAACATTGAGTCACCGTCAGTCAATACTTGTAAAAATGTACATTCTGAAAACGCTTGTTTGTCCTGTATAACTGTGGCCCTTACACGGGGCGCTGAAATTCATACTTTTAATAAAAACCTTTACTGAATACAACCAGCAACATTTTTATTTTAAAAAGTATGAATTTCAGCGCCCACGCAGAAGAACCGCAGATGTACAGGAGAAACATAGGTAGGTTACAGGTAAGAGACTGTATGTTATTTATAATGACGGATACCTGGAGGAAGTCTGAACTCTGAAATAAAAATGGATGTCCCTCCCTTTATTTAGTAAAATATAATTTTACCCGACCCTCCCTGAACACTTGAAAAACAAGTGACACCCCCCCCATACCAAATCATTAAAACATAAAATGGATAGCAGAACTTGCCTACCATATACTCTCACTCCTAGGGCAGAGCAGAGCCTTCCATATGCAGTTTTAGAAACTGTTCTTTGTTTTGTAAGCATTACATGGAAAAGTAGCCAGAAGATTGTTGATTTGCAGACCACCGCAGACAAGGGTGAAATCATCACCACTTCAATCAGTGTAGATGAAGAGGAGACAGGTTAAAGAAGGATTTTTAAGCCTTGAGACAATTTAGACGTGGATCGTGTATGTGTCATTCAGAGGGTAAAGACCAAAAAATGTAAGTGCCTTTGAACAGGATAGGGTAGTATGTGCCATGCGCACCGGTTTGTGTCAAGAACTGCAATGCTGCTGCGTTTTTCACGCTCAACAGTTTCCTGTGTGTATCAAGAATGATCCACCACCCAAAGGACATCCAGACAACTTGACAACTGTGGGAAGCATTGGAGTCAACATGGGCCAGCATCCCTGTGGAACGCTTTTTTCGACACCTTGTAGAGTCCATGCCCTGATGAATTGAGGCTGTTCTGAGGGCAAAAGGGGGAGGAGGGAGGGGGGTCCAACTCGACATTAGGAAGTTGTTCCTAATGTTTGGTATACTCAGTGTCTATGCACTTGTCATTTTTATTCCATGATATTGTTGTTACAAAATAGATGTGTTGACTGTGATCAGGGCATGGGAATATAGGAACATCTGCTAGGTTAAATGAACAAACTAAGCCTGCATAGCTCACACATGCTCCTCAAATCAAAGACAGGCCAAACTCCTGTTTCTAAAAGTGAATTCAATGGCACTGTAGAATGAGAGTATGCCTAATAAGGCATTTTGTTCAATATAATTTCATTTTATTACAGCCTAAATGCAAAATGTATAGGCGTGTTGAAACGCTGTTGTTGAAATGCTGAGCGCTCCTGCCAGCCTATAGCTGTCACAAACGCTTCACAAATGATTTCTTAAATGGCAGGCTATATGCTTGAAATAATAATAATATAGCCTAAATAATACATTTTTGCTCCTTCTTAGGCTACCAGGTTTGCTCCTGACTAATTTACAGATAGTATGTTGGTTAATAGCCTGTTAAAATGTTGAGCGTTAATTGATAGTGACACATTACTGTATTCCCCTGCAATAAAAGGTTGTAGCGCTGCCTCTGAATGCCAGACACAAACCAAAGATATCCCATATGCATCGGAGTCAGGTCTTTCCCCTGCATTTTACAGCTTGTTTCTAGCATAAAGCATTGCGGACTAAAGCATTGTTATAGAATCAGGTCTATGCTTTTAGCATTTACCCTCACATTGCCCTCAATTTCAGCCCTGGTTAACTTAACACACCAAGCCCTTCACTGACACTGAGATACACTATATACACAAAAGTATGTGGACACCCCTTCAAATGATTGGATTCACCTATTTCAGCCATACCCGTTGCTGACAGGTGTACAAAACCGAGTACACAGCCATGCTATCTCCATAGACAAACATTGGCTGTAGTATGGCCTTACTGAAGAGCTCAGTGACTTTCAATGTGGCACCCACCGTCATAGGATGCCACCTTTCCAACAAGTCAGTTCGTCAAATTTCTGCCCTGCTACAACAGCCCTGGTCGACTGTAAGCGCTGTTACTGTGAAGAGGATACGTCAAGGAGCAACAACAGCTCAGCTGCGAAGTAGTAGGCCACACGAGCTCATAGAACAGGACCGCCGAGAGGAGAAGCACGTAGCGCAAAAATAATCTGTCCTCGGTTGCAACACTCACTACCGAGTTCCAAACTGCCTCTGGAAGCAACGTCAGCACAAGAACTGTTCGTCGGGAGCTTCATGAAATGGGTTTCCATGGCCGAGCAGCCGCACACAAGCCTAAGCTCACCACGCGCAATGCCAAGCATCGGCTGGACTGGTGTAAAGCTCACTGCCATTTGACTCTGGAGCAGTGGAAACGTGTTCTCTGGAGTGATGTATCACGCTACACCATATGGCAGTCCTATGGATTAATCTGATTTTGGCGGGTGCCAGGAGTACACTACCTGCCCCAATGCATAGTGCCTACTGTAAAGTTTGGTGGAGGAGGAATAATGGTCTGGGGCTGTTCTTCATGATTCTGGCTAGGCCCCTTAGTTCCAGTGATGGGAAATCTTAACGCTACAGCATACAATGACATTCTAGACAATTCTGTGCTTCAACTTTAAGGCAACAGTTTGGGGAAGACCCTTTCCTGTTTCAGCATGACAATGCCCCTGTGCACAAAGCGAGGTCCATACACAAATGGTTTGTCGAGATCGGTGTGGAAGAACTTGACTGGCCTGCACAGAGCCCTGGCCTCAACTCCATCAAACACCTTTGGGATGAGTTGGAACTCCAACTGCGTTCTAATCGCCCAACCTCACTAATGTTCTTGTGGCTGAATGGAAGCAAGTCCCTTCAGCAATGTTCCAACATCTAGTGGAAAGCCTTGCCAGAAGAGTGGAGGCTGTTATAGCAGCAATGGGGGTGTAATACAGTGTAGTCTAGTTTTACATGCACCATCCTAGCAGCGCAAAAACTCAGGAAGTACATTTTCTTAGAAATATAACACAGAATATCTGATCTCAACAATGATTGGAGAAGTGTTCAACATCACCAGTAGGCGTATCTACCAAATCCTTATGATCTATGTTTTCATAAGTGCAACGTGACTGAAAAAGACGGTTATAGTGTCTGACCAAAATACAGGGCAAAAAAAATCTAAATGAGTAGTTTGAATGTGTTGATAAAATGCGAGACATAATTGTTTGGTTACGGGACAAAGGGCCACAATGCAGGACTGTCCCGCACAAACCGGAACATGTGGACACCCTCCTAGACCCTCCCCTGGACTAAATAAGAAAAATAAAATAAAAACCCTGCCCCTGATTGAACATTTTAAATAGCACGACCTCCGCCATTTTTATCCGAGTAACAACTGTGTACATTTCGACCGCTCAATAAGCGTTTTCATCATTTACAAGTATCGACTGAAGGTGACTCAATGTTGTTGCTAGAAAATCGAGCGATCAGTTATCAATAACGTTCCTCAACTCAGCCTCGATATAAGAGAATGGAGTTGGGCGTTCGTCAGGTAACCGTCAACAGGCAACGTGATGCATTGTAACTAATGATTGACAGTGTGACCACGAAGAGATCTTGCTCTTAATGGAAACCACAGTTTCTAAACCATACTAAACCAACTTTGCTGAAACTGTAGCTAGCGACTCAAAACGTGTAACTATGTAACGTTAGCTATACTAGCTAACTAGCCAGCAGCATGTAGCTACGTTTTCCTTATTTTTCGGGCAAAAGCCTCTGACCTGAAACAGTTACAACATATTTAGGTTCACTCTACTTGTCCGTGCAATATGACTGCTAAAAGCAAACTTTAAACCACAAGCCTAGAAAGGTAAAAGCGTTAACCTGATAACACGATTCTCACCACGTTGGATGTCCTTTCCTGAAATATTGCTTTCGTCAGGAAACTGACAGGTTGACGTCCAATGGGATTGCTTCTGCAACCAATCAATTTCGGAGAGGCGGGACTTCAGTTTTCCTTTGAACGTCCACGTCGTGTTGATGTAATGATAGGTTATGGGCAACAGAGGGAAGCATTTTGATAACAGGCTTCGACATTTGACATACTGTATAATTCGAAAGAGAAACAAACTCTTTTCACGCCACTTCGATATAGTAACGACCAGAAGTGACTTTTTCGTAACACGTTAGGAAAATTTACGCAGCAGGTTATGATCATTAGGTTAAGGTTAGGAAAAGGGTTAGGGTTAGCGAAAATGTTTTTCCTAAACTGCTACGAAAATCCCGTAGCTGTAGCGAAGTGCCATGAAATGTATGCCCCTATTCCAAAAGTGTGCATTACATACAATATACATTATCGATTGATGTATTCCCTGGAGAACAATTAAGTGTGGTTCTGCCATGATTTCTCATCATCAGCATGTTTGATCTGTCTGCTATTTACAGCCGTGGACAACATTGACTCATCTTTGTGGGTGGGCATATAACGCGAACGTCTAGCAACCCAAAGATGTTTTGAAATAAAATAAATATTTGACAGATGCGTTGTGCGCAAAGCAGAACAGATTTTGACATGTTTATTGTCTACCTGTATAGTGATGCAAATACACCACTACTGTATATGCACGAATCAGACATGGGATGAGAATGGAATATATTGTGATCCAATTTTCATACAGTGCTATTACTACTAAATGTAACTTTGTATTGTACTAACAAATGACATCATAAACAGCTCTTTTTGAATGTCCCTGCAGGCAGAAGCAACACTTTATGGATGAGTAGCTTATACAGTTATGGGAAGATGCATAATTTCAACATTTACTCAGGAACTTATTATAAAGATTTCTTATAACATCTTGGTATAAACGTTATAAATTCAGCTTCAGACATTACAACACATTCAGATAATTACATGATCCTCTCAGCAAGATGGAGTTATTGTAGAAGAGAGATTCATCCTATCAGGTTTTGACTAAGGAGGATCCATTGTGCACACGCAGCTGTTGGTAAGAATGAACCCTGTGGCCCTGAGTCCCTCGTCTCCCTGGCAGCTCTGTTCACAGTACAGGGAGGGTCAGGGTGTCACAAACTCTTTTTGTTGAGATGGAAACGCTCCCCTCGAGGGTCTGTGGATGAGTGGCAGTTATAGATCCCGCTGTGGCCGACCTTGCGGAGAGGAGAGAGACAGTAAAAAGCAGTCTGTCTGGAATGCTGCTGCTGCTATGGAAACAAGTCGACCAATCACATACTTCAAAGAATGCTTCATATGGACCTACTGTCTTCCCTGTCACTCCCGGAAAGTCACCTTTCTGACAAGCCTAATTCGATGTCAAAAATCTAATCATACCTCTTTACCTGTACAATTGTAATTTTATTAATGATGCACATTGATTATTTAAAAACGTTTATGCCTTTAGTACAGGAATTCAGTACAACTGCCACACTTATCAGGTTTGAAGACCCAGAGGCAGACTGTGTTGAAGTAACAATGTTTATTACAGCAACAGGGGCAAAGGTACAGGACGGCAAGCAGGCATGCTCAGGGTCAGGTCAAGCAGAGATCGGTAATCCAGAGGTGGGGCAAAGGTACAGGACGGCAGGCAGGCTCAGGAAACAGGAGACAAAGGTCTGTGAGACATGGGTTTAACTCTGGACACATGAAAGGTGGGATGTATATGAAGGGTATGGGACAACAGAAGACGAACAGCAGAGGGGCTACTAATTTTGAAGATGGGAAATGGGCCGATAAACCGGGTGGAGAGTTTGCGGGATTTCACCCAGAGGGGCAGATCCCAGATGGATAGCCATACCTTCTGCCCGAGACGATACCGGGGAGCCGGGGTCCGATGGCGATCCGCTTGTCATTGATACCTGGAGGTGGTCTCGAGGAGGGCCGACCGGGCTCTCCTCCAGGTAGGACGACAGTGGCGGACAAACACCTGGGTAGAAGGAATGCCGACCTCTTCCTCCTGCTCGGGGAAGAGCGGGGGCTGATACCCCAGGGAACACTCAAAAGGAGATAGGCCCATGGCAGAGCAGGGAAGGGTGTTGCGGGCGTTTCCGACCCACACCAGCTGCTGGCTCCAGGAGGTGGGGTTTGCAGAAACCAGGCAGCGCAGAGTAGTCTCCAGATCCTGGTTGGCTCACTCCGACTGGCCATTGGACTGGGGTGGAATCCGGAGGACAGGCTGGCCGATGACCCAATAAGGGTGCAGAACGCCTTCCAGAACAGAGATGAGAACTGAGGGCCCCGGTCAGAGACCATGTCGACTGGTAGTCCATGGATCCGGAAGACGTGCTGCACCATGAGCTGGGCCGTCTCCTTGGCAGAGGGTAGTTTGGGGAGAGGAATGAAGTGGGCGGCTTTGGAAAACCGATCCACCACAGTCAGGATGGTGGTGTTGCCATCAGATGGGGGAAGAAGTCCAGGGAGATGTGGGACCAGGGACCAGCCGGAGCTTGTCGAGGAGTCTTGTTTTGTGCACACACCGTGCAAGCGGCGACGAATGCGGAGACGTCAGGGACCATGGTGGGCCACCAGAAGCATCGTCACACAAAAGCAAGGGTCCGGCGGGAGCCCGGGTGGCAGGCCAGCCTGGAGGAGTGGGCCCACTCCAGGACCACGGAGCGGACCACGTCAGGCATGAACATCTGGTTATCTGGATTCCCCCGGAGTTCGGCTGGGAACGCTGTGCCTCCCTGACCTGTTTCGCTATACCCCAGCTGAGTGCCGTCGCCAGGCACGAGGTGGGAAGGATGGTCTCGGGCTCTGGAGTAATAGCTGTGGGGCTATAACGACAAGACAGTGCATCCGGCTTGATATTATTGGAACCCGAACGATATGAGAGAGAGAAGTTGAACCGTGTGAACAGCAGGGCCCATCTAGCATGCCTGGAGTTGAGGCATTTGGCGGTGCGGAGATACTCCAGATTTTTGTGGTCGGTCCATACGATGAACGGGTGTTCCGCCCCTTCCAGCCAGTGCCTCCATTCCTCCAATGCCATCTTCACTGCGAGAAGCTCACGATTTCCCACATCGTAGTTTTTCTCCGTGGCGTTGAGGCGATGGGAGAAGAAGGCACAGGGATATAGCTTCATGTCCAGGACAGAACGCTGGGACAGGACCGTCCCCACTCCTACATCAGATGCATCAGCCTCCACCACGAACTGACGGGAAGGGTCAGGATGAACCAGGATGGAAGCAGTGGTGAAGCGGTGTTTGAGGTCTCGGAATGCCCAGTCAGCAGCAGGGGACCACGTGAACGGAACCTTGGGAGAGGTGAGTGCTGACAGGGGGGAAGCTAGGGTTCCTTTTGGACACTCCCGGGATCCATCCCAGCGGAGATAATGTACCCCAGAAAGGGGATGGTGGAGCGATGGAACTCGCACTCCTCTGCCTTAACAAACAGCTGGTTCTCCAGGAGGCGTTGAAGAACCTGTCGGACGTGGAGCACATGTTCTTGGGGGGAGTGGGAGAAGACGAGGATGTCATCAACGTAGACGAAGATGAACCGGTTCAACATGTCACAGAGAACATCATTTACCAGAGCCTGGAACACAGCAGGGGCGTTGGTGAGGCCAAATGGCATGACCAAATACTCGTAGTGGCCGCTGGCCATGTTGAAAGCGGTCTTCCACTCATCCCCCTCCAAGGTGGTAGGCATTCCGTAGATCCATCTTGGAAAACACGGTGTCCCCCTGGAGCGGCTCGAGGGCCAAGGAGATGAGTGGTAGCGGTACTTCACCGTTATTTCATTGAGTCCCCAGTAGTCGATGCACGGGCGCAGGGTCTTGTCTTTCTTCTCCACAAAGAAGAACCCTGCACCGGCAGGAGAGGACGAAGGACGTATAAGTCCTGCAGCTAGGGAGTCCCCAATGTAGGTGTCCATAGCCTTCGTCTCCGGTCCCGACAGTGAGTACAGTCATCCCGAGGCGGAGTGGTGCTAGCGAGAAGGTCAATCCCGCAGTCATATGGTCGGTGCGACGCAAGCGAAGTGGCCCGGGCCTTGTTGAACACCTCCTGAAGGTCCTGGTACTGCACTGGAATGGCGGAGAGGTCCGGGGCACCTTCCGAGCCCCCAGGAAGATGTCCCAGAGCAGGTTGCGCTAACTTCAGACACTGGGTGTGGCAGAATGGACTCCAGCCCATGATGGCACCAGTAGACCAGTTGATGAGAGGATTGTGTTGCTGGAGCCAGGAGAATCTCAATACCACGGGATTCTGAGGAGACTTGATGAGCAGGAATTGAATAGTCTCGCTGTGATTCCCTGACACCCGTAGGTTGATGGGAGTGGTAATATGAGTGACCCGGCCTATAGAGCGCCGGTCCAGCAGTCTAACATCCATGGGAGTGAGAGGGGCTGAGGGGGACATTCAGCTCAGAAGCCAGTGTAGCGTCCAAAAAACTCTCATCGGACCCAGAGTCAATGAGGACCCGGAGATATTTAGACTGGTTTCCCCACAGTAGAATGGCATGAACAGGGGTGCAAGCAAGGGAAGCAGGAAAGTTCTCCCTATGGAGCACTAGAGTACTCGCTCCTACCAGTGAGCCTGATCTTTTTAAAGGACAAGAGGACACAAAATGACCAAGAGTCCCACAATACAGGCAACTCTTCGTGTTGATCCTGTATTGCAATGGAGATAGACCAGCTCTACCTAGTTGTATGGGCTTGGGAAGTGGTGAATCAGCCGTCTTCGGTGACTCTCAGGGAAGGTCGGGAAGCCTCGAGTTCTCTCGGCAACGGGATCATCGGGAACTTCTGGGATGACTCGGAGGCAAGGTGGAATCCCTGGACGTGCGAGCAAAGTCGAATTTCCTCTCCCTCCGTCGTTGCTGTAGACGCCCATCGATTCGGATGATCAAAGCGATGAGGGAATCGAGGTCCGTGGGTAGCTCCCGAGCAGCAAGCTCGTCCTTGACCTCCTCCGAGACGCCGTGCAGGAACATATCGAACAGTGCTTCCTGGATCCAAGCACTCTCCACTGCCAACTTGCGGAAATCCACCACATAGTTGGCCACACTGCAAGAGCCCGCCGAAGCTGGATTAGCTTCTCTCCCTGAAAACGGGTAAAAACAAATATTTTTCACCTCTCCCACGAACCCCCCGCAGTAGCCCAGGTGAGAGCCCTCCCGGACATCAGCGTAATGAGATAGGCTATCTTGGAGCGATCCAAGGGGAAGGAGGAGGGCTGAAGCTCGAAAATGAGGGCACGCAGAGCTAGAAACGCCCGACAGGTGCTCGGCTCTCCATTGAAGCGTTCCAGGGGGGGTAAACGGGGCTCCCGAGAAGGTGGAGTGACCGATGAGACGATGCTGCTAGCAGCTGGGTTACTGATGGGCTGTGGGGTTACCACCGTGGTAGGATGCCTCCCAGACAACCCGCGGAATTGTTCCATTACTAAACCTGGACAGATCATTTCTAGTCATTAGTCTCAAGTCAAAGTTGAGTCCCAAGTCTTGAGGCTCCAAGTTCGAGTCAAGTCTCAAGTTATTTTATTTTATATCATTTCGAGTCTGAAATCATCAGAACAATTTGTGAGCAAATGTTAAAAACCTCTAACATTTACAACTGTGGAATGTGCATTTGCGCATTCAAAAAGTGCTTGTGGATCTGTATTCTGTGCTTGCAGAATTTTTTGCCCTCCTGTCAATGTATTACAATCCACAAATGTGGCTTCAGATTAATCGAATAGCTCCATTCATTGGGATGATCTTTGTGTAACATGACGAGCAGAGTGAGGCAGTGTCTCATTCTAGCTAGAATAGCTATTTAATAAAGAAAAACTTAAGGAAGTGTGAGTATAACGTTATTTATTTGACACATTATGTTAAAATGTCCAACGAATGCCTTTCATATCAATGTTAAATACGACCATGCATTGCCAAGTGTGTGCTTTCAAAATCAGTCCACTAGCCAAGCTAGCTAGCTAGCTAACTGGCTAACGTTGCACACTACCGATAGCTAGCGGGCGATCTCGTCAGCTGTTTAGACGAACAACCAAAGTTAAACTAGCTAGTTAATTATTAATTCAGGAATGTGTCAATTATACTATACAAAAAATATAAATGCAACATGTAAAGTGTTAGTCCCATGTTTCATGAGCTGAAATACAATATCCCAGAAATGTTCCCTACACATAAAAAGCTTATTTATCTCAAATGTTTGTTTACATCCCTGTTAGTGAGCATTTCTCCTTTGCCAAAATAATCCATCCACCTGACAGGTGTGGCATATCAAGAAGCTGATTAAACAGAATGATCATTGCACAGGTGCACCTTGTGCTGGGAACAAGACGACAAGGCTACTGTAAAATGTGCGGTTTTGTCACACAACACAATGCCACCAATGTCTCAAGGTTTAAAGGAGTGTGCAATTGGCATGCGGGCTGCAGGAATGTCCACCAGAACTGTTGCCAGAGAATTTTATGTTTATTAAATTCAAACGCAGATTAAATCATGTCTATTTATTATTAAATCCACACCCTGTACTTGCTTCTCGTCTGCCAGCGAGAACAATCCACACCCTGTACTTGCTTCTCGTCTGCCACTAAAACATACATCCTGTTTGCAACAAGGCACGAAAGTAATACTGCAAAAAAATAAAGCAATTCACTTTTTTGCTCTGAATACAAAGTGTTATGTTTGGGGTAAATCCAATACAACACATGACTGAGTACCATTATCCATATTTTCAAGCATAGTGGTAAAAAACTGTGAATGTTCCTGAGTGGCCGAGTTACAGTTTTGAATTAAATCTGCTTGAAAATCTATGGCAAGACCTGAAAATGGTTGTCTAGCAATGACCGACAACCAATTTGGCAGAACTTGAAGAATTTTGAAAAGAATAGTGGGAAAATGTTGTGTAACTGATGTGAAATGGCTAGCTAGTTAGCGGTGGTGCGCGCTAATAGCGTTTCAATCGGTGACGTCACTCGCTCTGCGACCTTAAGTAGTTGTTCCCCTTGCGCTGCAAGGGCCGCGGCTTTTGTGGCGCGATGGGTAACGATGCTTCGTGGGGTGTCAGTGGTTGATGTGTGCAGAGGGTCCCTGGTTCAAGCCCAGGTTGGGGCGAGGAGCTATACTGTTACAGTTGCACAATCCAGGTGTGGAAAGCTCTTAGAGACTCACCCAGAAAGACTCAAGACTGTAATCACAAAGTATTGACTCAGTGGTGTGAATACTTATATAAATGAGATATTTCTGTATAAAATGTTCACTTTGTCATTATGAGGTATTGTGTGTAGAATTTTGAATTCAGGCTGTAACTCAACATAATGTGGAATAAGTCAAGGGGTATGAATACCTTCTGAAGGCACTGTACCACAAGATGTGCAAAGGAGGATAGAGGATAGAACTTAAAAGTATTAATTATTCATTATTAACTAAACACTTATTTTACACATGGCAATGGGTGACACTAGCACTCCTGTATAATGACCCATTTTGTGAGATTTTGATTTAAAAAGCCAGTACTTTTTACATATCAGACCCTTTGAAGTTATAACTTTACTATAATTGGTCGTGATCGGGAGTCCCATAGGGCGGCGCACAATTGGCCCAGCGTCGTCCGGGTTTGGCCGCTGTAGGCCGTCATTGTAAATAAGAATTTGTTCTTAACGGACTTGCCTAGTTAAATAAAGATTAAATAAAATTAAAAATGAATAAAATAAATATGCAGCAGAGGAGCACGAGACATAACAAACATAAAAACCACAAACACAAGGATACTGAATAACAATGAGCTAGTACGTCAGTCATGGGCTGACAGCCACCATTATAAATATGTACAACGTTAGCAGCAGCACAAAAGTATGGCGATAGTACAAAGTTACATAACATGCTTACCAAACCAGACGCGCGCTTCAGTCCACTTGCGCCATCGCGCTCACGTTCATTTTGTTTACCCACACCAGAAGCGATCAGGCACACAGGTTGAAATATCAAAACAAACTATGAACCAATTATATTATTTGGGGACAGGTCAAAAAGCATTAAACATTTATGGTAATTTAGCTAGCTAGCTTGCTGTTGCTAGCTACAGTGAGGGAAAAAAAGTATTTGATCCCCTGCTGATTTTGTACGTTTGCCCACTGACAAAGAAATGATCAGTCTATAATTTTAATGGTAGGTTTATTTGAACAGTGAGAGACAGAATAACAACAACAAAAATCCAGAAAAGCGCATGTCAAAAATGTTATAAATTGATTTGCATTTTAATGAGGGAAATAAGTATTACACCAGACCTGACTGCCCGCGACCAGCACAAAAACATCCTGTGGCGGACTGCAATTTCACTGGCTGTTGTCGAGGTGGGACGCTAGCGTCCCAATGATACTGGAGAGGTTAAACATCTCCAATCCAAAATCAAATCTAGAATCGGCTTCCTATTTCGCAACAAATCCTCCTTCACTCACGCCGCTAAACATACCCTCGTAAAACTGACTATCCTACCGATCCTCGACTTCGATGATGTCATTTACAAAATAGCCTCCAACACTCTACTCAGCAAACTGAATGCAGTCTATCACAGTGCCATCCGTTTTGTCACCAAAGTCCCATACACCACCCACCACTGCGACCTGTATGCTCTCGTCGGCTGACCCTCGCTACATATTCGTCGCCAGACCCACTGGCTCCAGGTCATCTATAAATCTTTGCTAGGTAAAGCTCCGCCTTATCTCAGCTCACTGGTCACAATAACAACATCCACCCGTAGCACGCGCTCCAGCAGGTATACCTCACTGGCCATCCCCAAAGCCAACACCTCCTTTGGTCACCTTTTCTTCCAGTTCTCTGCTGCCAATGACTGGAACGAATTGCAAAAATCGCTGAAGCTGGAGACTTATATTTCCCTCACTAACTTTAAACATCAGCTATCTGAGCAACTAACCGATTGCTGCAGCTGTACATAGCCCATCTGTAAATAGCCCATCCAATCTACCTACCTCATTCCCATATTGTTTTTATTTACTTTTCTGCTCTTTTGCACACCAGTTTTTCTACTTGCACATCATCATCTGCACATCTATCACTCCAGTGTTAATTTGCTAAATTTTAATTACTTCGCTACTATGGCCTATTTATTGCCTTACCTCCCCATGACATTTGCACACACTGTATATAGACTTTCTTTTTCCTATTGTGTTATTGACTGTACGCTTGTTAATTCCATGTGTAACTCTGTGTTGTTGTTTGTGTCACACTGCTTTGCTTTATCTTGACCAGGTCGCAGTTGTAAATGAGAACTTGTTCTCAACTAGCCTACCTGGTTAAATAAAGGTGAAATAAAAAATAAATAAAATAAACTACTACAACTTACCAGAGTGTGGACCTAAGTTCATCTGTCAATCACCCACTTGGGTATATGCTCCTAAAAACCTATGAGGAGATGGGAGAGGCCGGACTTGCAGCTCGTTGAGCGTCACAAATAGAACCAATTTCTATTTTTGCGCCTGGCCACGCAGATGCTCGACGCCCGCGAGCAGTGTGGGAGCACTCATGAAAAGGAGGCAAGTGGACCTCATGCTGAATCCCAAGCCAATAGCACACGCTTGCTGTTACTGATTACTTGTTAACTCTTTCCCTGTGTGTGTGTGAATGGATGACTGGGTGTGTTTCGGTGCATGTGGTGTTTCTGCACTTCAATGTGCCATCATTATGCAGTTTTACATATTCATAAGCTTGATCAAGTTGTCACAGGTTTACTTTTAATTGGTAATTTCATACTTCAAAACATTTTCTTCAGAACAATTATCCGATTATCTTGAATCATTATCCTAACTTGGCCTGTGCATTGTTATATAATTAAACCCTCACGTAATTATTGTCAGGTTAATCATTTTTACTGATAAAAGTCTTTACAGTATGAGTAGAATAACTTTTCCTTTGCCCCTCAACCCAATGGTGCAACACAATACAAAGAGGGATTGAACTGACAGTAATCAGACACGGAATGCATGTATCAAATCAAATCACTGAATCAAATCAAATTGTATTTGTCACATGCGCCGAATACAACAGGTGTAGACCGTACAGTGAAATGCTTACTCACAAGCTCTTAACCAACAATGCAGTGTTTAGAAAAGCAAGTGTTAAGAAAGTATTTACTAAAATAAACAGATGTAAAAAATAGAAAAATAACAAATAATTAAAGAGCAACAATAAAATAACAGTAAAGAGGATATATACGGGGGTACCGGTACAGTGTGAATGCGTGGGGGCACCGGTTAGTCGAGGTAATTGAGGTAATATGTACATGTAAGAAGAGGTAAAGTGACTATGCATAGATAATAAACAGAGAGTATAAGCAGCGTAAAAAGGGGGGGGGGTCAATGCAAATAGTCCAGGTAGCCATTTGATTAGCTGTTCAGGAGACTGATGGCTTGGGGGTAGAAGCTTAATGGTGTAATCACTGCCAAAAATGCTTCAACAAAGTACTGAGTAAAGGTTCTGAATTCCTACAGTATGTAAATGTGATATTTCCATTTTTTATTTATAATACGTCTGCAAAAATTTCTAAACCTGTTTTTGCTTTGTCATTATGGGGTATAGTGTGTAGATTGATGAGAAAAAAAAGTATAATTTAATTAATTTTAGAATAAGGCTGTAACGTAACAAAATGTGGAAAAAGTCAAGGGGTCTGAATACTTACCGAATGCACTGTATATATATTTTGCAACAGACAAACACAAAGTATTGAAATCTTTTTGATATTTTCTTCAAGTTCACATTGCTTTTTGTTCTATCTTCATAAGGTTGGCATGGACTTGGATCAAATAAGGAACAATTTTGAAAACCTGGTTCTTTCCAGACTTACTGACAGGGACTCCTGTTGACTACTGTCTTCTGATCAGCGGGGTGAGTATATTAATGAAATCATTGGTTGTAACCAAATCATTGGTTGTAACCCCTCATTTATTTGTCACATTTCATGACTTTAAACTGAAATATATTTTCTGGATATTGGAGCTTTTGATCCCAGTACTGGGCTTGCTGGGGCTTGTACTTGCGCTTGATCAAGCTGACTTGATTGTTCAGCTTACTGCATTTATTGAGTTTCTCTAGACAGCTGCTGTGTGCTCGCAGTTGGGAAGAGGCAGGTGCTCTTTGCATGTGTTATATATTGGCCGAACCGGTCCTCCACTGTGTTCAACTGTTACGAATATCTGTCTACTTATATTTTAATGTTGTCTTTCTATCTATGTGTGTGTGTGTAGATTCATGTCTGGAATATGGCAGGGATAGAGGCTGTCCTGCAGTTCCTGCACATGATTGTGATCATAATTGATGTGCAACTGGAACGCCTGCTTTCAGTTCCTGGTTGCCACTCTCATGGAATTCCCTGAGAACAGCTGGGTTTCGACATATCCAACTAACACACTACCTCTATATTACTTCAGAGTGTCTGTGCTAATTGCTCCAGTCCAGTCACCTTACATTATGCTTGTGTTAATGACATAACGATAGCTATGAATAACACAGCCATTTGAATTGCCATGTTGTCAGGTTAAGTACATGTTTCGTTCCTTATGTCATATGATGACTCTGAACTATGGGTCCATCGGAATTCCCAAAGACCATTCACTGTAGGCCTACACATTTCTTAGTTGTCTAGGCATTGTTTAATTGTGCTATACAGTGCAAATGTACATCTGGTATGGACGATACCGTTTACCTCCCTCTTTGATTTCAGGAGTACCAGAAGTATCAGTAGTCATCATGAGCCTGATGATTGGAACAGTGATGTATGCTTTGATGGGGGCCAGAATAACTTCCGTAGTGACCAGCGTTAGCGAACACATAATATAAGGTAGTGTTACACATTTGTCTCTGAAACACTGGAGGGCAGTATGAGCATGATGATAAGACCAAGCTTTATTGTTGCCACCGGTGGATGTGGTGTCTCTCCACTTTACCCATGCGCTCTGTCCACTAGCTCATGACGACAAGATTCATATGGGTTTCTCAAGACTTACATACCTTCCCTCGGGTGTCTACTCTATGCAAACACGCTAGCACAGATTATAGCTTATTGTGTGTGTGTGTGTGTGTGCGTCTGTGACTGCGGTGCGGGTTAACAATGTGATCCTGCGCCACAGGACCATCAGCCACCTGGAGAACAGATACCAGGGCAAGTGGTTCGACGAGAACGCCATCCTCATGGAGCTCTCAGCCCATCTCAGACGGGTCCGAACTGGAATAACGACATCCAAATAATGAGCTTTTACAACACTGCTTTTACAACACAACATGAAGAACGACAAACTGCTAGAGTTTTGCACTGACACATTTTGTAATTTAGGTCTTCCTCAGTATCTGGTTTTCGTAATGGATTTTGTATTAAATGATTCACTTCATTTCTTACGCTGTGTGTTTTGTCTCAACAGGAGGTGATCAGCTACAACTGTGCCAACCTCATTTCCAACATGCTGTGCTTAAAGACGCAGACCCCTTCATCTCTGAGCTGCTGGAGGTGCTGCAGTTTGAGATTTACCAAACAGGGGACCTGATCATCCGCAGGGGGTTTCTGGGAGACTGCATGTATTTCATCGACAGGGGTACCTTTGAGGTAGAGACCTTCAAATTCACCAATAGACTGTCTGATGGAGACTTCTTTGGAGGTAGTTTCGACACAGCGTCACGGCACCACTATCAAACTTGAATCAATGTTGGGGTTTAGGTAGTGCCTCACTATTTGACTTTGTGGACCAAGTGTCTAAAATGGTGGTAGCTCATCCAAAACAAGTAAGTTTATACATCTGTTTGGTTTTGTAAAGCACATGGATCATTAGTATTCTAGATTGGAACTACTAGACGGATCTTTTTATATGAAACAAGATAATGGGGCCTGTAGATGAGATAGAGCTGATGAGCTGTTGCATATAGTGTGGCTCATGTATGGCACTCTATGTTTTAATGGGGAAATTATAGTGAAAGAAGATTTCCAGTTGATTGTGTGTGAATAAAATAAAAAATGTGTGCCCATTAAATAATAAGCCGAATGTGAGAACATCAGTGATTTATTGTTGTTGTTGTTGATTTAGAGTTTAATAGTCACATGTACAGGGTTGCAGGTGTAATCACAGGGTACAGTGACATTATTGAGCTCCAACAATGCAGGCCAAAGTGAAATAAAACCATACAAATAACAACAAAAAATAAATAATATATACATTTGAACAAATGTGGCAATGATAAATGTCCATTGGAGTGGGGGCAGGGTGAATGTCCGGTGGGGGAAGGGGGGTGCTCATATACTGCTCGCGTCTGAGTGATGGAAATGCGATGACATGGCTCGGGTGGCTGGAGTCCCTGATGATCTTCTTGGCCTTCCTGTGACACCTGGTGTTGTAGGTGGCCTGGAGGGCAGGCAGTGTGCACCCAATGGTGTGTTCGGCTGAGCGCACCACCCTCTGTAGCGCCTTGCAGTCAGCGGCGGTGGAGTTGCCGTACCAGGCTGTGATGCAGCCCGATAGTATGCTCTCGATGGTGCTCCTGTAGAACACTGAGAGGGCCCACGGGAATAGGCTGAATTTCTTCAGCATCCTGAGGTTGAAGAATCGCTGTCGTGCCTTCTTCACTACAGTGTCCTTGTGGTTAGACCGTTTCACCTCTGAGACCTGTACGCAGAGGAACTTGACGTTTTTTTCCCGTCGCCACCCCGGCCCCCGTTGATGAGGATGGGGGTGTGCCCCGCCTGGTTCTTCTTGAAGTCTACAATCAGCTCCTTTGTTTTATTGACATTGAGAGAGAGTTTGTTTATTTGGCACCACGCCAACAGAGTGCCTACCTCCTCCCTATAGGCTGTTTCGTCCTTGTTGGTAATCAGGCCTACTACTGTCGTGTCGTCAGCGAACTTGATGATGGCGTTGGAACAGTGTGAGGCCACGCAGTCGTGGGTATACAGGGAAAAGAGTATCCTGGGGTATCCTGGGTGAAACTGTTGTAATGTGCTTCAGAATATCCACCTCACACTTTCTCCATTTAAATATACACAGAATTATTTACACCTGCAAGACAGCTCCGATTGAACTGCATATCAGTCAATTACCAAATCAGAAATGTTCTATGATTCCAATTTAGTGTGGAGTCCTTGGCTCCCTTTGGTTCTCCCCTTTTAGATTTTCACCCTGACAGTGACAAATTACTCCTCTGCTTGGCGAGATTGAAAATTAAAAGCATTTAGAGTTGCTCATGCATTTATGCTAATGAGAAATTCAGATATGATTTGCATGCAAAAGAGGCCAGTCTGAAAGCTCATCATTTCCCCCTCTCAACCCCCAGCCTCTTTGCGTTTCTCTGGGCTTTCTTTTGACTTTTTATGCAAGCAAGGAAAATCTGCACACTGAATACACTTCAAAAGTAACATGTCATATGCCAAAGTTGTATTATGTGCATAAAATTCTGTGATGACTGTGAGGTGATGTTAGTTTTTATACTGCCAAGCATTAGTGGCAAGGTTATTAACATAGCTATTAGTATGGTTGGTCACACTCACTACAGAACATTGGGGTTTATTTACTTCATGCTGTGAACATTATTATTACATAACATTTTAAGGACTAAAAAGGTTTGTTTTATGCGAAACATTTATAGAGCCACTGAGATCATTTAGGTTGAAATACATAGCTGACCTGTGTTTTTAGTGAGTCCAACTACTTCTTTACACAGCAAATACATTTGTGCTATTCATTTGTTTTGTTTCAGTTACTATAATGATTGTAACCTTGGCAAAAGATGCATTTAATGAAGGTAGAAAATTAAATGCAGGCTTAATTTGTTTTTGTGTTCATGGCTTCCGCAGAATAGGTTTGATTTTATTGAGGAATTTGATGAGTAGGGAAAGCACTGACATGGCACTTGTATTTGTCATCATGTCACTTCAAGGAGGATGGTGCCGCAATTATGAATACGGGTGCACAGCAATTAAAAACTGTAGCATTCATTAATAATTTTTATATTAATTTATCAGCGCATACTAAAATCATTGCTACTGCACTGGCTTTCCAATTACACTGCTTAATTAGAAATGTCAATATTAAGAAATAATTAAACTTGGGAATAAATTAAGGTTGTCACATTTACTCCTTAAATGTTTACAACCATCACTCAAATGATATCTCCTGTAATGTGTTTTGTGAGAGGAAAAAAAATGAGGGCTTATCCACTCAGAGGCTTCTCCTGAGTATTTTCAATATACTGATTTAACAACAGCTGTTCTTCTCTTGTCTGTCCTTTGCTCCTGTTCTGACCTCAAATCTCTCAGAGCTGTGCCTGGTGATGCCGAACGGCAAGAGCAGTGCCAAAGTGACAGCGCTGACCACCTGCCGGCTCTACTCCCTGTACGTCAAGGACTACAGGAGGGTCCTGATCCCCTTCCCTGAGTTCAAAGCTCAGATAGACGACGTGGCCAAGGAGATACTCATTGTATATGACCCCTTACTGTCTTAGAATGACCCTATCATCAAGCATTGCAATAAAGTACCCACAGTTGAAGTCGGAAGTTTACATACACTTAGGGTGGAGTCATTAAAACTTGTTTTTCAACCATTCCACAAATTTCTTGTTAATAGTTTTGGCAAGTCGGTTAGGACATCTACTTTGTGCATGACACAAGTAATTTTTCCAACAATTGTTTACAGACAGATTATTTCACTTATAATTCACTGTATCACAATTCCAGTGGGTCAGAAGTTTACATACACTAAGTTGACTGTGCCTTTAAACAGCTTGGAAAATTCCAGAAAATGATGTCATGGCTTTAGAAGCTTCTGATAGGCTAATTGACATCATTTGAGTCAATTGGAGATGTACCTGTGGATGCATTTCAAGGCGTACCTTCAAACTCACTGCCTCTTTGCTTGACATCATGGGAAAATCAAATGAAATCAACCAAGACCTCAGAAAAAAAATTGTAGACCTCCACAAGTCTGGTTCATCCTTGGGAGCAATTTCCAAACACCTGAAGGTACCACGTTCATCTGTACAAACAATAGTACGCAAGTATAAACACCATGGGACCATGCAGCCGTTATACCACTCAGGAAGGAGACGCGTTCTGTCTCCTAGAGATGAACGTACTTTGGTGCAAAAGTGCAAATCAATTCCAGAACAACAGAACAATAGTAAAGGACCTTGTGAAGATGCTGTAGGAAACAGGTACAAAGTATCTACATCCACAGTTAAACGAGTCCTATATCGACATAACCTGAAAGGCCGATCAGCAAGGAAGAAGCCACTGCTCCAAAACCACCATAAAAAAGCCAGACTAGGGTTTGCAATTGCACATGGGGGCAAAGATTGTACTTTTTGGAGAAATGTCCTCTGGTCTGATGAAACAAAAATAGAACTGTTTGGCCATAATGACCATCGTTATGTTTGGAGGAAAAAGGGGGAGGATTGCAAGCCCAAGAACACTATCCCAACCGTGAAGCACAGGGGTGGCAGCATCATGTTGTGGGGCTGCTTTGCTGCAGGAGGGACTAGTGCACTTCACAAAATAGATGGCATCATGAGGTAGGAAAATTATGTGGATATATTGAAGCAACATCTCAAGACATCAGTCAGGAAGTTAAAGCTTGGTCGCAAATGGGTCTTCCAAATGGACAACGACCCCAAGCATACTTCCAAAGTTGTGACAAAATGGCTTAAGGACAACAAAGTCAAGGTATTGGAGTGGCCATCACAAAACCCTGACCTCAATCCTATAGAAAATTTGTGTCCAGAACTGAAAAAGCATGTGCGAGCTAGGAGGCCTACAAACCTGACTCAGTTACACCAGCACTGTCA